>NC_044007.1:33846741-33849241 GCF_900496995.4 Aquila chrysaetos chrysaetos | reverse complement strand
CTGAGGTAGTCCTTGTGATTTTTTTTTTAGCTATGACTTTGTGAAACTTCGTTATAACTCTCATAGAAGGTCCCTGGGGGGAAGAGATTTTTTTTATTTTTCAATATTGAAGATGCTGTAACCTCTAATGGATGCATGTTCCATCATATGTTACATACAATCAGTAAGTCATCCCAGTAATCTTTAATTCCTCATCTAGGTATAATGATTTAATCTACCTAACCTGATAGCAAACATGGCCACAAAGACTGTAAACAGCTCAAGTATGGAAATACACATTATGGTTTCTCTCTGTGTTACTCGTCAGTTCAAAGATTT
Source organism: Aquila chrysaetos chrysaetos (assembly GCF_900496995.4). Classification (NCBI taxonomy): domain Eukaryota; kingdom Metazoa; phylum Chordata; class Aves; order Accipitriformes; family Accipitridae; genus Aquila; species Aquila chrysaetos. Next base: position 33,848,923 of record NC_044007.1, on the reverse strand, counting down.
AGTATTTGTTTTAACTGGAATGAAATACACTCTTGTTTATACAATTGTGATCAGAGGGCTGACGTCATTGTTTAGTACTCATTAATACTGAAGTTATGTAAGGAGACTGATAGCTATAAATGTATAGTTTATTTAAAAATGTTGATTAAGTAACAGAAAAGATGTTATGACACTTGTTACCGTGCTGGTTTTCTTTTTTACTCTGGTTTTGTGATGGAAGATTTAAAAATCTAGTTTAGTTCTGCTAAACCTTTTAAGACTGGAAATTGCAACAGCAAGACTCTTCAGTGCAGGGTTGTGGGAAGAAGGGGAAGGGTGAGATGCTACGCTGCAGAACCCATTTTGTATCTATCTGCCTAAAATTATTTAATGCTTGTAAATGCCATTCCAGTCGCAGTATGATGTGCATGCCCACGACTACTCTGGCAAGCGTTTTTGTGTGCGTGCTGCACACTATGATGCTGTGGTATACCATGATATACTGCAGTATGGGTAGAGCTTGCTTCAAGTAGCAAAGGCTAAATGGAAAGCCACAGATAGGGCTAGAATAGTTTTAGGCAGTTGCATCTGGTTCCATTTGCTGTATTAACTCCTGCTTTATCAGTTAGTTTCACCCAGTAAAGAGGTTTCTCCCTGTCTGATCCTTTCTTGGTTCTGTGTAGGACAGAGTTATTTCACATGCATCCCTGTATCATTGATGGAAAACAAAACAGAACTACTACTGTCTCTTTTCCTCTGCAACGGTCCAAAAAACTTCTTGTGTGCGTGTTGGTGCCAGCCGGGTGTGTGTCTTCATGCTTGCATGTGTGTTTACGCATGACTGAAATAGTCTCATGAGTGCAGTTGCTGAGTGGATACATGTAAAAATGCTTTATACCAGCATTGTTTATCCTTTTGTGTTAGAGTTGAGCAATACCAGTATGAAGACGTTTATACCAGTCCTCTACAGATGGAAGAGGCTGGGATTTGCTTTATGGTGTAACTATCCTTGTGCAACTTTTTATCTGTAGATAAGGCCTTGCGAGGAGAGTGTGTTAGACGTGTAGGCTTTCTTCAGGATGCATACACTGTGCAGATTTGCCAAATGGGAAGGTAAACATGCTTGTCTCCGGACTAATTAGAGAATTATTAGGTTTTCATGCTCTTTGTGATCAGATTATTTCAAAAGGGTTTTAAATTGCATGTGTGCCATGAGCATAATTAACCTGGATCTCATCAATGATTAAAATTACACACCAAGCTTTGTGACGTTTGATTCAGGAGCAATTAGGCTGTCATTTTAGCCATTTCAGATACCAAAACTAATTTTGATTCATTTTCATTCTATGCAAATCTTCTGATGTATCTTAAACTGATCACTTCCTCTCTCTGATTTAGCTGACAAGATTAGATTTGATTACACTTAAAAAAAATTAAGCAGCTATCCTTCATACTTAATATCTCAGTGACCTTCACTGAAGCCTTTCCTGGGCAAGGTTTTTTATTTTTTTTTAATCCCGAAATCACACTAAGTGATTTTATGCAGGGATATAGCACCTGGCTCTTATGTATATAAGTATATATATTGTCTAGCAATGCAAAATTTTTTAGTTAGATTTGCTTTTCTTGTAAATGAGAAGATGGAGAAAACATTAATGCTTCAGATATCTAAACCAATAGTTTTCAGGATGTAATGAAACTTTTATACTTAATTGAAAACTTATCTGATAAATTGGCTACTGCTTTTGTCTAAAATTAATGAGATCCATCACTCTGACTTATGACTGGAATGAAGACTGCTTACCTCCTGCATAAAAGCAAGGCAGAGTCTATATCATAGACTGAAAATAAACAGTAAAGTTTCAGAGTATTCAGCTGTTGTGTACAGTGCCATCATTCTGCAAACTGAGAGATCTGCAAGGACTCGGAGTAGCTTAGGCTGTAGTCAGGCTACTATTACAGTGGCTGGAGCCTTGCAGGCTCACAAAAAAAAAAAAAAAAAAAAAAGGAAGGAAAGCAGACTTTTAACCAATGTGTGCCCAACTTTCTTCTGGTGCTTTTACCCTGCTGCCAGACACTGATATGGCTTTTATAGAGTGCATCTCGTTCTCAACAAAGGGAGTTTATGGTCTAAGATGCCTGCCTGCAAGAAATGATTGAAGGATTTTCATCAGTAGTGCTTGCGTATGATTTGTTAAGCTAG
>NC_044007.1:33796741-33841741 GCF_900496995.4 Aquila chrysaetos chrysaetos | reverse complement strand
AATGTAACGCCTGTGACTACTACACCAACAGCGTGGATAAATTGCGCTTACATACTACCAATCACAGGCATGAGGCAGCCCTGAAACTGTACAAGGTAAGCCCGTGACAGCAATTGCAGTCGGCACCAAGTAGATTAGGAAGTTAACCGTTTCAGTGCTAATCAAACAAGACTTTGATTAATCAGCACGATAAATGTTTATTGAACATGCGTATAACTGGACAAAACCCATGTAAGCTAGTCAGGGAGAGTGTTCCTGATGAGTCGTGTTGATTCACCTGAGGGCCTGTTTAGATGCACTTTCTGTGAACACAGAGAATGTAAGGTTTTTTTAAAAAGTTCTCTCATAATAAATGACTGGAGGGGGTTTACATTTCTCATAATCTTTTCAGACTTTGTCCATTACATTTTGATCAGAAGCTTGATGGAGATTATGGAAAACAATGATTTTTCCATACCGTGCATAGGGAAGGAGATCACTTTCTAGCATATGTATCTGTTTGCAACCATAATCTATCACAGCCAAGTTACTTTACATTGGTATTTTCAGTAAGCACATGCAATATGCCACATTATTACCAAGGATATACAAAAGTAAGCACTATCATCCTTTTGTCTGCCCTTCTTTTCCAAGCCAGTAATGATATTTCACAAACATGAAAGGGTGTGGTGTAGATAAATATGTTAGTAGAATGGCAACTATATTTTTATCTTTACTGGAAAAAACTATGTGGATATAATGAATATGTGGGAGTGATGAATACCATTTATTACACAACTTGTCATGACTTTTTCCAAACCCTAATTATGGGGTAACTTATTTTCTGCAGTGTGTTTACTGGATTGGCTTGATTGTCTTGGTTCATGTACAAAATATAACACATTCATTTCCAAGATGAATAACTTTGTAACTTATTAAAAACTTCTTTTGTCTAGGGGATATAAAAATTCAGGAAATATTGCAAACCATTAGTCACTGTAACAAGCTCTAAATATGATTAGAAAATCCATTTTGCAAGTGTTATCTATTGATTTATACTAGAAATCTGTGATAACTAAACTATCAAGAGTCATCTGCTGATTACAGCAACTATGCTGGTTTTCTAATCATGTTGAAAATGTGTACACATGGAACAAATGCAGAAAAGCCTCAGCAGACCTCTAGTTTAAGCAAGAAATAATGTTTTGCTGGTGTTCAACCATGTTCAAATGGTTGTTCCAAGCTAACACAGGGTGCACAGGCAGCCACATAGATTTTCATTTTATAACCTGATAGTTGCAACCTTGGTGGATCTGCTGTGGACAAAAATGGCAGTAACACAAGATTGGGTCTATTCTATTGTCCCACAGTGCTGGCTGCTCTGCTAATTTAATTGTGTATTTTATTTAAATTGCATTTTTCCTTAACTGTAGGGGAGTGGGGGGTTTGTGCTTATTTGTTGGGTTTTTTTAAAGATCTAGAGTCCTGTTTTAAAAAGTGCCAAAAGAACTGAGACTCTAGTGGCACAGTTAGTCTGCCTTAGCAACAAAACTGCCTTCAGGAGTTCCTGCTTCCTGTCATCCGGGAAGCGGTTCCTTGCTCCCTCCACTTACACTGATTGTGGAGCCACACTCTAAGTCAGTTTTTTAAATGATCTGAGTTAAACATTATTGGTCCCCATCTCTTTTTTAGAGTGTTAACCTGGATGATTTCAATGATCTGTTTTATAATGCCACCATTCAGAGAGATGCTGCTGGAAACCGTGTCACAGACAGGAATGATAGAATGAGAGGTGGGAAGGCAGAGGGCTTCTCTTAGATGGCTTCACTGGCAAAGCTTCGGAGATTGTTGAAAATAAGATGCCAGTTGCTTATTTTTTCAATAAAGCTATAGGCATAGCTATGGAGTTGCAAGGTACAAACTGTCTACTCAAAACAGCATGTCACTCAACCCGATCTCTAGAGAAATCTTCGTCAAATATGTTAGGGTTTGCAGCATGTCCTGCAACACATTTGATTTAACATACTAAGAGAGTGAGTCTCATCTCTGAGCCCTCATCACTAAAAATGTCCTGTTGCTGAAGCTGCTTCTTTGCCATATACTGATTTGTTAGATGGAGCAATTCAGTAGTGCCTATGTGGTGCAGCTGTTGTATATGGCAAATGACCATCGCTAACCTTTTAAGTTCAGTATCTGAATCAGTTAGGGTGAAAGACTTCCCAGTGGAGAAGGAATGCATAAGCTCTTAGACACCCTCTAAGCTTCATGTCCTACAGAAGGACAATTGAAAGTGTACTGCTGGTAACCATAGGGTTGCAAGTCTCCCGATACATGTATTTTTAAAGACTTGTCCCTAGGATTGCTAGGGAGAATCTCAGCTTTTTAAAGTTTCTGTCCCTCATGACTTCTCAGAGAAGCTTGGAAATTTGAACCCCGCTAGGCTTAACGACTGGCAGAAAGCAGAGTGCATGTACACGTGCACACACTATTTTTATATAATGTCATTTTAAGGCTAATTTGAAGGAGAGGAATGACTTATTTAAAGTCTCAATTGGAGTATTAGTAGTATTATTTTTTTAAGATTTGGGGTTGGCAGTACTACAATGTGTCCCAAATAACCAAAATGTTCTAGATGTGCTTTATAACAGAATGTAATGCCTCTGTACATCACCCAGAAAACTTTACTTTTAATTGTGGGTGTACATTTAGGCCTCAAGGTGGAAATAAATGAGATTTTGAAAGTGTGTAAAGTTATCTGCTAGCAGACTTGATGGCTTCGTCAGGTCTTGGTGAAGCTGTTGACACCAAGAGAGTTGTAAACTTTTTTTCTCTTCATACATCAGATAAACTTTTAGAGCACCTAAGGAAAAAAAGAACATTAATTTGTATGAATAATAGATATATGCCTTGGGAGCGATATCGAATATTCATGAATTGTGTTTATATTCAAGCAGCTTCTCTAACTCTTTTAAAATTAAGGTGCTGTGAATATGGTTTGGCAATAAAAACTTTAATACTAAAACCATCTGAAAGCACAGAAAAAGAATCTGTGACTTTGTTCCTTTGCTTTGTCAAGTACCTCAAAGTTTTTTCTTTAGTCATTTACGTTTATTTAAATGTTATTGTTTTGTGAATTTTCTTTTTATAAATGTTGCCGTAACAGCTTGATTTCTCTTCCTGTGCTTAACTATTGATGGAATAAAAGGATGTCTTTTCATAACAGTAGCTTTTAAAGCGACCATGAACATCAGAGCTTCTTTTCTGAAGCTGTATAATTTTAGGCAGTACTGAAATGTCACTTTTAGAGTTAGATTCTAAATGTGGCAAAGTGAAACCTTTAGCTGTTTTTTAAGTTATTTAAAAAAGAAATGGCCTGATTGCTCCTTACAGAAGTGCAGTATTCAAATGGTGTTGGTAATGCAGCTGCTAGGAACCAGAACAAAGATGGCCTTACCCTGAGTGAACTCAGCTTGGCCTAAATGAATTTCCCAAAGACTTACATTTGGAATTGTGGTGCTCGATATTAGCAAATTAAACCACAGAAGAGTTACAAGTCCTTCGCAGCGTCCATCAAGAAGCATTCAATGACTCCACAAGTAAACAGAGAAAGCCTCTATAGCAACAGAGTGCATTTCCATTCTGCAGGAGGAAGCGTTCAACTTCTGCAGATTTGGGAAGCTAAGGCAGGACAGTGATCTGTCTCTGTGGATATAAAGTACATATAGTTGGAACTGGTCTTAAGGAAGCCATTTTGTAGCTTAGTCAAATAGCTTTTGATTCAGGGAACTGCATATATCACGTCCTGTGCTCATAAAATAGTTTCCAAATACTTTTAATAAATAAATAAATACATACAGGGTAGCCTTTTTGCAAAGTAAACTGGAGTGACTAAAAAGAAGTTTCAGTTAACCAAGTAACTGAACGACATGATCAATTTCTAATCACAAATAAGTATTTGAAGTTAGTCCATAAAAAATATTATTCCATTAGCTGATAATAGCTTTAATAGACATTACTTTTATATTGGATATTTACTGCAGTTTACATCATATATGCAACTGTTTAGGAGCTCAGGGAAAGTGATAGGCAGCAGTTAGCAGACTAATACTCAGCTGTGTGAAAACCACCTTGGTTTTCCCTTTGTTGACAAAATATTGATCTATAACACTATTAATGTTATGATTGTCAGTTCAATTTGGATAGGTCACCTTACCTCTCGTGTTCTCAAACGGCAAAGATATTACCCAAAAGGAGTGACCTGACTTCAGTTTAAGAAGGTTAAAGGTTAAAGGTTAGCTCAAAAGCATCATCTGCCTAGCTGCTTAACTTTAAACTGATCAATTTAATGAAAATCTGTTTTGCAGATGGTGTTTTAATGTCTTTGGCAGGATTTAGGCAGCTTTAACATTAGACGTATGCTAGTAAAAATTATTTCTTTATTTGACCAGAACAACACCTTTTCTTTTATGTTTTAAGGTAAAAGGCATGTGGGATATGGTATTTTGGCAAAGGACCCAGAAGCAGAAAGTGTTGATGATCTTTCCATATGGGCTCAAAAACAGAATACCCTTATGTCTATTGCTAACGATGACTGAAGAAACAAACAAAGCTGTATTCATTTTTTACCATAATGTTTTACTTTGAACCCATAAAAAAGAATTTCAGTCAGAGCTGTCCTTGAAAAAGGCTTGTCTTCTTTGCCTAGGGTGGAATGCAACAGCATTAACATTTTTAACCTGGCAGAGCACGCTGATTGTCTCTTTCAGACCTTGTATTTGTAGATCAGCAGTATTCTTTTTCCTACTCACAAGCCGATTAGTAATTGTATTAGTTAACTGTAGATACCATAAATAATAAGGCAAATTAGTCAATCCAAATGCTAAGTTTTATCTGATGGAGGTTATCTGAATAAACAAAGAATTAGATCCTCGGGAGTGTAAAGCAGAGCTTTGTGTTTATGTCTTCTGAGAATCTGGTCCTCACAGTTTTTGCCAAGATAATTAAGTTTCAGCACAAGCACGTCTTTCTATTTTCAGATGTATGCAATTCAATAGGAATTTCTTGGGCTGCTAATGCAATACTATTATATGTTAGCTTTGTAATTAGCTAGGACTCTATCCCTTTGCTGAAGTGCATTGTAATATTACACACACAAGCATAGCTTGCATTTTGCAGTCATCAAAGTGGTGCCCTTTGTTTCATACTGACCTTCCAACTTATTTAAAAAAGAGTTTACAATGAGCCTTTGTTTTGTCCACAAATGATCATAAACAGCTTTCTAAAGACACCAATAAAATGAGATAATCACAAATGTATAACATCCCATATTGAAAGGGTGGAAGAACAAACGGGGCTTTTACTATATTTTATAGGATGGATTTATAGTCTGTCCTTGGGTCACTTAGGGCCAAGAATTTTCATGGTCAACTGCTTGGTCCTGCTAGCTAGCATCCTCTGCAGGAAATGCAAATACCATGCAGCACCTGCTCTTCAGCTGGGGTTATGCACTGCTTTTTTAAAGCGAGGTGTCCACTCCTCTGCTGGTTCAAAGTCAAAATCTTAATTAGACTAGCTTTTTTTCTGCATCTGTCATCAGTGAAGCAGAATAGTCTGTCTGGATTCCATAATGCTGTTTGCATATTTGGATTTTAAATCAGCCAGGATATTGAATGCTTTCCTCATCTTTATCACGTGCAGGAGGCACAAGTGGGATTTAGTCCTTAGGTAACTTTTAGTGTAACAGTTCCCCAAGGAACACTGCTTGGGTTTTTCTCATTATCCTTGTTCTGGATGAAAGCATCGTTGTTAGGAATTAACAACTGAGGTGGGAGGTGTGAAGTATATGCATATGAGGATGAATGGACTAACAGCCCCAATCACTTTGTTTGCTTTACTCTGTTTGGCATGAAACGTTGATACTTGATCAGTCCGGAATTAACAGAAAGTCAAATTCTTTTCATTTCAATTGTCCTGCACTAACTTTTTAATTTAAAATCAAATATCCTAGATATGTGCCAGTCCAATTATTGAACTGTCATTGTCCCAGTATGATGGTAAAAGAGGTCAGGAGATTGTGCAGCATTGATTTGCATAAAAATCATTGTGGAAAGGAAATTGGAATATGTCTGCACATCTGAGGAGCCAAAACATATTTTGCTTAATCTTATTCTTGTTGTTTGTTTAGGTGAAGAAAGCTGTTTCCAGTGATAAACAAAAGTTATTCTAATTTGTTGCTAAACATAAACCTCACGATAGAGGATATTTCAATTTTTATAGTACTTTCAGGTTTATGTTCATTTAAGGTTTTAAATGCTTTATGAAATTTCATTTCCACTGCAAGTTTTAGTTATTGTAATTCAGAGTATGCTGTTGTGCTTACATGTATGAAGAGAAACGGATGTTCAGAGAACACATTGTGTAGTCAGCTGTACATAGCTATACATAACATATATGCCTACAGTATTTACTTATACACTATAGACACGTACATTTACTTAAAAGAAACCCAAATAAATTGTGCACTAGCAGAATAGTAATTTCAATCCTATTCTTTTTTATTTTAAATTTAAAATCTAATAGTAGAGAAATAATTTTCACATTATATGTCATGTATATTTAATTGATATTCAGATGTTGTCTGGCTCTCAGATAGTCCTACATAATGGTCCTTGTGAAAAATAGTATGCATTATATTCAGCTTATGGTACACTGCTAAAGCAGAAAGGTACTCTCAAATCATGGTTTAGAGAATCCCCATGTTCTTCCATTGAAATGCTGTCTAGGATCCCAGTCTGTGATGATGAGCCCTGGGTGAGGATGTATAAGGCTACTCTCTGAAAGGAGGCTGTACCAGACTGTTTGGACAGGACTTGCAATGCGCAGCCTGCCCAGTGGAGCCCCAGCTTGTAGCTCGTCTTGCAGAGCAGGAAGAGTGAGCAAGGAGGAGAGCAAAAGCAGCATAAAGAGAATCAGCCTCGTTTATTCGGTATGCTCAACACACAAAATGGCTGTATAACAGCTGGTTTTTGTGCCTGGAGTTCTTTCATTCTGACATTAAGAGAAATATGTAATTATTTCTGACTGAGGTTCAAAGTAGAGGCGCAGTGTATAGCATATGTAAGAGTATTATGTCAATGTGAGTGCGTGTGTATATGTGCATAAATAGATTGCAGCTATGGATTTAGCAGCCACTCCCTCCCAGCCTTGCAACATAGATTTTCTTGTTACCCTTAGGAGATTTTAGCTGATACTATGCAACTCACTACAGGTGCCTCCTCTAAAATTGTAATTACAGTTTACCAGACTCTCCCAGGTGGGATTTTTCTCCACCATCTCTTCCATGTATTTAAGAACAAGCACTAAAAAAAAAAAAAGACTGAGACATGACAGGAAAGTTATATTTTGACATGCATATGTGTACTTCAGCTTTGCTATTGCTTTTGCTAAGTGATTTAGGAGAAACTTTCCCTTGGCCTATGCATTTGTCAGTCTGTCCAGACAAAATTCCAGAATTGGGAAATTATGGGAGGATTGATGGGAATAAAACCTCAGAGACCTCATATGTACAGGACTGAGCTTTGAGCTGTTTGAAACACAGCTCTTGAGACTGTATTGGCTCTACATGTGTCTGTCTTGCTAGATAGACAAATTCATTTTCCGCATTTATTTTTTTCCTCCTTTGGGGTACCACTGGAGCAATGCTCCAGTCAGATTTTGTGAGGAAGGATAGTGAAGAGGCTGATGTGAAATGCTGAGTAATACCAATTCTATTGGTTTTAGCAAGAACTGGGCACAATGCAGGAGACATATTTTATTAGATAAACTTCCATGTGTATGTTTGTGGGCAAAATACAATACAGTAGAACAGGAAATAGGTAGTAATTACATTAAATGTGGGTAGGGTTTTTATGTTAGTAAAACATAAATCATAAGCGGTAGCTTGTAACATTTTTTGATCCTGGTGGTCTGTCTGTTAGGCTGGTGTACTTAATACAGGCAGATAGTGCAGAATGATGATTGTACGTCCTCGTGCTGATATATAAAGAAAGTGAAGCTTTGCTAAGAGCCACAAGACCTTCTCTTTGTGGACAGCCGTGAAGGAGGATGTCATGACCCCCTTGGTCTGCAGCAGAAGGTGCCAGCCCTGCAGTTCTGCAGCAGACAGATACACAGAGTATTGTGCGCCATACCCTCAGGGGAAACTGTATGTTCTACTCTCCCTGTGGGAGGGAAGGCATTAAGATAATCTTTAGCTTTTAAAGGCAGGGGGCATTGAAGGGAACAAAAATCGAGCAAAGGTAGTCCTTGAATGATGAAGTGTGCAGATTCCCATGCCAGGGGCATCCTACTGCAGTGGCTGTGACAAAAACAGAAAAAAAAATGGTTTTCTCATATACAAAGAATATGAGCAATACTCTTTGCTTATATGCATGAATAGGAAGCTACATATTGCTAATGGGAGCCATGAATGGTAATATACTAATCTTATTCCAAGAGTGGATACTTGACCACACGAGTTGCCTAACAAAAAATGTCATTTTTACTATTTCAAACTGTTATCCTAGAGTGTTAATCAAACCATGCTGTTAACATGATTCACATGTCTAAAATACATGACTATATAACTACTGGTTTATTGCTGGATGTGTGCAGGCAGCCTAGCATATAGGGACAGTATTCAGGAGTCTGCCCAAAGAAGAGTGTTTATTTGTAATCTCTGTTCTCTGTTGTAAACTGTCCCAAAGAACATACGCCACTTCCTTGCACTGCTTCTGGAGAGAAGAACCATAGAGCCACCTCTACCCATAAAGGCAGCACAGAATCTGCTGTTCAGGGAGAGTTTGTGCCCAGACTTTTTATAGAAAAATAGCTTACCCTTATTCAGAGAAATGTCATGATCAATCCTGTTGTGATGACCCTGTTTAAAACAAAGGCTTACAGTGGAAGCTCTTCTTATCAGAATTAGAAGGCACTTCCAATGGTCTATATAGTCTCGTTCTAAAGCTGTTTGACATGTATGGAATTTTTCCATTGACATTCTAAACTTACGATTGAGCCTACAGCGGTCCTTGGCTGGGGGTGTGGGGGAGGTCAGTTGTCTCCCAACTGCTTTATTAAGAAGGAAGATGTTTTCCATGGGAAATCCTGAAAAGTTGCAACTGGCTCAAGTATCATACCAGGTATGACTGATGTTATCCTTATGCTAAATTCAAAACTCTGGGTCCTAATGGCAAAAGAGAAGGAAGGGCACTTCTTATTCACAGAATCATAGAATCAGAATATCTAGAGTTGGAAGGGACCCATAAGGATCATTGAGTCCAACTCCCTGCTCCTTGCAGGACTACCTAAAACTAAACCATATGACTAAGAGCACTCCTTGAACTCTGACAGGCTTGGTGCTGTGACTACTTCCCTGGGGAGCCTGTTCCAGGGACTGACCACCCCTTAGTGAAGAACCTTTTTCTAATGTCCAGTCTGAACTTCCCCTGATGCAGCTTCATTCCATTCAAACAACAAAGTGCCTCTTTTCTATGTAACCTAGACAAAAACTCTGGGAAATAGATTGAGGCAAAACTACTGAAGTTTTCTAATTGAATAAACACTTTGTGAATGGCCAGAAGCTTGATATTTTTACAGCTGGGACAATGAAACAGAGTCTAAGGAGGATCGTGGTATTCTTGCTCTTTGTGTCTGCTAGTGATGAGAGCATGGAAAAAGGCTTGCTTTACTACTGAAATGAGACAGCTTTTAGTATCTAGATGTTACTATTTTGGAAACACCCTTTGGCATTTGCAGATATGTACGCAGCTAATGAATGACTGGAGATTAGGAAGAATGAAGCTGGTGGAAAAAACAAGGCCAAACTGCAAGTGTTTCTGAAAACCTTTTGTCCTTATTTGTCCAGGAACTTCTGTGACTCAAAATCTTTGACCCAGGAGGAAGTCAGGACCCTGCTGTGATATATCAGAGCAGGATCTTCTGAAGTCAGCTCTCAGATGACAAAGATCACAGGCCACAAAATAGTTTAGGACTAATTAAGAAATTTGTGACCTAGAGTCATTGGGCAGATTTGAAAGCACTGCTGTATTGGCCCCAATGTAGATGCATCTCAGAAATAGATGTTGTACCTAAGTTGTGGATATCTTTTGTCAGTTTTTGACTTGCTAAGGTAGTCTCACAGGTGATGATGAATTGGATATGCTGTCAATGTGTTCCCTCTCTCTGTTCCTGTATCCTCTGGTATTTCTTGCAGCATGTCAGGCTTCACCAGTATCTTTATGATACTTGAATTTCTGTGACTTATAGAACTCAAGGGATGAAAATCTTCAGAACTAGTCATTAGGACTCCTGGCAGGTATTTTTGAGAAGGAGAAAATCCTTTCTCAGTTAGACGCTTTGTGGTCTCTTTGAATGTTTTTTTTTCATTTCTTGAAAAACAAAAATAGGTTTGTGGGATCATCTATGACTCAATATATTACATGTAGGACCTGAATCCAGAAGTCTTTCTAGGGTTTTCTTTTCTTTCATGAGTTCTCCTCTGAACAGCTCAAATTCTGTGGCCTCAGCTACCTCAAAAGTATCAAACAGATGATAAGGTTTACCTAAAGCATTTTGGGGTATACAAAGGACAAGAACTATGCTAGTTTTGAAGAGCTGTATGTATGTAATATTTTTTATGATAAGGAAGAGTGTTGAGCTGGTAATCAATAAAAGGAGAACTCTGAAATCTCATGTTACAGAGTTCAAGCTTGTATCCCAGTTCGCTCAGCTTTTGTGCTCTGCAGATTCAAAGGCTTTGTGCCTCATATGTTCACACCAGGAACTAAACAAATGTCTCTCCATTACTTCTAGTAGTTGTTTGTCCTAATAGATTTAGAAGGTAAGTTTCATACTGTTTGGACTAGGAAACAGAGCATGGCCTTGGGAAAAAAGAAAATGTGTCTCTAACCAAGCGGAGGTGAGTGAGAGGTTGGCCCCCAATATGTTTGGCAGTCTAAATGGACCTTACAGAAATGTAATTAAGCATACCAATTAATTTCTTCACATATGTGAAGAAATTTCTCTCTTTCTGTCTGCCTATATTTATCTGTATATGTGCTTAATAGAGTGCCTGTTACTGGGAGGAATGAGTTAGAGATGGAGTCTGAAGTTGTTCATGCTCATAAGAACTCAGATATTATCCAACACTAGTGTTAAGGAGGAAGTCGCAGTTGTTGGAGACTGGGTTTCTTGCACAGGGGGTGCAGTGGAGGGAAGCAAAAAGGCAGGTGTGTGTACTTATAAAAGTGTACACTTCCCAAGAGCATAAACAGAATTTAAAACTATGTGTGTCCATACATACCCCAGGCTGCTACTGTCACCTAATACTGTACAAAGGTCTGTATACGTTAGTGTCTGCTGTAGTAAAGGTTGGATTTCCATTTCTGTTCTAATTTCCTTCTCCCAGTTACTCATAATTTTCTTATAGACACTTTTAGGGCTGAAATTACCAGGATTTGGTCTGGTGGTAAAGAATATTTCTTTCTTCTTTGGAGCTGTTTCTGAGTCACTTAATCATGAAATATCTTTCCAGCCTGTCCTAATGAAAAATACTCCATTGCAAATAAAGTTACTCAAGTACACCTCTTGCAGTGGCTGTCCGTAACAGAAGAGAATGCTATTTTAGAAGCAATAACACATTAATAGGCCAAGTATGCAATCACTGTGCTATCACAGCAAATTATACCATTACTCCACCTTATCTAATCTCTTTGCTCCAGACTGGCTAACAACAATTGCTTGTCAGAGCAGAGCAAAAAACTCTTTCATGGGTAAATACGGAACAATATTGCTCATACAGGAAAATTCTTTTTCTTCTTGTATGTCCTCTGTACTTAAAGAACAAAGAATTATTATCATACGAAATCAAGTTTTGTTTTTTTTTCCCCAAAAGTGGTCTTTGCGGTCTTATATGTACACAATATCACACGCAGTGGGAAGGAGTTCCACAGGTTAATTTAACCTGCATATAAATATCATTTTTCAGCTTTTAAAAATTTCTGTCATTCATTTAAGTTATTAAGTTTTGTTTGTTTATTCATCTGGTAACAGAACAAGAAAGATCATGTGTTCTTACTTGCTTTATGATCTTTCTATATAAACTTTATATCTTCATAATAATCTTTATGATTATTTTCTGATCTTTCTGTCATGTCTCTCTTTTACTTACGCTATTTATACACCAAAGAATTTAAATCTATTCAGTGTTGCTTTTAGTGGAAGTTTTTCCACATTTCTGCTAATCCCATCGCTGATCTCTGAACTCCTTCTACCCCTGCTAAATTTTTCTTGAGATATACAGATATTTCAGAACTGAACACACTGTTCTCAGTGGAGCTGTGTGATCTTACTGTCCCATGCCTGGTGCATCCAAAAATATAATCTGCTTTAAACAGATCCTATTGCATCCTGTGCTGGAAATATGTTGCCTTTCATTGCATGTCTCTTCCCACGCCCCCCTTCATACTGATGCCCAAGTGTCCTGAAGCGGTTACATTTAACTTAAACACCAGTAACATGTTTGATTGGTTGAAATTATTCCTTCTAATATACATTTTCTTGGATTCATTTGTCAATACTGAATTACACCTGTGTGCTCAGCTAGCTTTAAACCTCTCTGGCATACCTGATGGTTCTTTGGCTGGTCTTGAATGGCATGAATTCAACTATACCCTCTGCAAGATCAGACCTAGTTTGATGTTAGAAGGCCCAGAGTTAACTTTTGTTCTGTTAAATGGCCTGTTAGTTCCTCTAGCTTGTTTTCTATCTCTGTCAGTTTCTAATCCAGGACTTTTTTTGCCTCTGTGTTAGGTGCCTATGTTAAGTGGTTAGGCCACCTCTGCTTAGTCAGCCAAGAGGGAAAAACTTAATTTCTGAATTACCCCACGGAAGAATTCATTTCCCCCTAGTATTAGGAGAGTGAGGGAAAGAAGCATCCAGTTTACCCCTGTGTCACATTGCCTGTCTCTTCAGACAGCTGCCTCTTGTTGCTTTCCCACATTTTTTGCTATACATTGTGACTTGGGGTGCAAACACCCATAGGCAGTTAACTATTTGTTGAGCCTGAAAAACAGAAATAGCTAATTAGCCATCTATCTGCAAAATGTACCCCAGATATTAATTTGCTGGTGCAAAACAGAAGATGTTGTTTCTGCATGTGGACTACAAGGATGAGGCATAACTCAGATGGACTCTTTGTACTCTGCTCTTTTTATACTGTTCAATGCTAATTTTAATGTATTATTGATTGTTATTAAGGTACACCATGAAATATAGATGGGATGTCTGTTGTGGTTGAGTCATACTGTGGGAGCTGTGTTGACTTTTGGATTGTTCTGGCCTTCATGCTGCTTGACATGAAAACCTTTAACATTAGGGTTTAGAAGAGAAAGGAGTATATAGTTCCTAAGTTACCCTGTATGTAGTGTGAAGTAATGTGAAATTATGATGCCAAATGCCGTCCCCACCAAGTCAGCACAAAATTTGAAATGAAATACTAATTTCAGAGCAAGCCAGGAAGTTCCTGATTCCCTGTGTGAGTATATACAAACACTAGGTTAGGGCAGTTGCCACCTGAATTTAAATTAGCTCTGCTACCTGCCAGTGGTGAAGGAAGTGCTAAAAGTGGAGGGATTAGGGATCTGATTTTCAGAAAAGCTGGATGCTAGCGGCTCCTGCTGATTGCATATGTGTAGCATCCTGGGGTCCAAGGTCACTCTCAGGTGGTGACCGGCTCCTCTGTACTGACTGCCAGCCTCTGTCCTTGCACAGCCCTCCTGGCTGGATGCATTGGCTAGTTTGAAATACACAAAAATTGCATGAGAGGATCAATTACTGCTGAAATGTCACTACTGAACCCTGTAATACTGCTAATTAGTTAAAGCAAAAGAGGCATGTTGATATGCATTTATCTTGGCTGTAGCTCACTGAATATCTTTTCACAAAATTAAGTTTGAAATACTTTAGATTCTCTCCCCTCCCTCTTTCTGGGAAGTTAAAGTACATAACTGTTGTTTTTTTCCTTTTTTATTTCCTATGTCCCCGTAAAATGAAATACTTCTAAATGGTTCTCACTATCTCCAGCAGTTTGTATCTTAGAATAGTTTACTTCTGTTTGAAACTCTTAAAGAGGGTATTAGTCATTGGAGAAAACTTGAAATAAGGAAACGTATGACAAACAGACAGTCACAGGACAATGTGCTCTAACCTTGGCTCAGCTCCCTTTCTGCCATTAATGGAGCAAAAGAAATTGGAGATTTGATGCAAGTTCCCTGCTGTGGGGGAGGGCAGGGTTACTCTGCTCATGTCAGGGAGTCCCCGGCTGGCAGAGAGCCAGCTGCGTGCGCACTGTCCTTCCCACCTCGCACCACACAGGGAATGTCTCGAGAAAAGGACTGGGAAGGGCAGTAGCTAGAGCGCATGTAAGCGTGTCTGTGGTGAGACTGAAATCCCACCCTGCACAGGGAGTCATGGGGAGCTCCCGGGTAGAGCTGGCTCAGGGGCATGCTGGTGACCGCACGAACCTTTTTGTCTGGGACAGAAAGGCAGCGGCTGCTGTCACAAACTGTAGGGTCTGACTGCAGTCCTGTATTTTGATCCCTTGCTCAGGTAGGTTTCATTTCTCACATGCTTACCTTTGCAGGGAGCCTGCCTGGGCTGTGTCAGTGTGTTCTGGGCTTGATGAACTATCGCAGTTGTTTCCAAGCACTGGTTGTTCTTTTTAGTTGCTAAAACATATACCAGGCTCTCATTCACACACCCCATCCCCCAACTTTTCGTCTGGCATTCAGGTTTTGGTGAAGATTATTTCCTCAATTTGCCACAAAGCTAAGATACTCAGCTGCTAATGGCATGAGCAGAGTCCGTGAGGTGTTTTCTTTAGTATGAGATAGGTCATATTGTTAAACAAAAGTCTAAACATTTGCAAAGATACAGGAAAAATACAGGGGTTTTACTGGTTGTGTGACTTTTCATCCTCTGTAGAATTTGTCTGAAGCTTTAAAAACATTGTTTGTTTCCTATTAAAATGGTGATGAGAGGAAAGAGACGGGAAGAATGTGGGCCAAATCCATCTTTGTTGTAATATTGCTGATCTCGGTAGTGTTACTCCAAGAATGGAGTTGGCCCAGGAGTTTTCCAAAAATGACAGTGTTTCTTAACTCTGTCAATTGACTGGGACATGGCTCTCCTGTGGTTTGACTACTGTGGTTTGTCACTACTGTGAGAAATTATCCAGTTGAAAAAGTTCTGTTATTTGGGTAATTTCTTGCTGAAATTGATGGTTACTGTTTCTGTTTTTCTCCCGAAGTTTATTTCTAGGGTTTTTCCATTTGTTTCTGGTGCTCTGGAGAAAAGGCTAGTTACAAAGGAAGAATCAGAGAGACTGCTCTGCAAAAAGGGTGTGAAAAAGAGGAGAGGATTTGAATTTGGAAGAGTTTTCCCTCTCACCAAAACAGCTCCCCTGTTTGATACAGGGTGTGTGTTGTTAGAATGAAATCCACCTCCTAAATATCTCTTACAGATCAAAACAGGTTACTGGGTATTGATAACCATGACATACTTTGTGAGCATACATGCTAGGTCACCTCATCCATAGTCTGTTTCTCCTCCTAAATTATTCCACATTTGTGAGCATTTTTCAAGCAGCTACTATTTAAAACCAGAAAGCCTCCACCCTGAAAGGCCCCAACCTGTCAGAAACATTTCCTTTCTTGCCTCAAGCCTGGAATTTCACTCCAAAACGCCAGCTCCCTCAGGACTGTGCATAGTGTCATCCTTGCCTCATGGTTTACTCTCTGCAAACTCAGTTGCGCACATATACGGCCAGCGTTTACCACCTCACCACATTCTTCTTCTTCTTGCTCTACCAACATCTCTACGTGTCTATTTTCACAGTGCCATCTACATCTGGAACAGTGTCATTTCCACAGCACTTAGCCCGATTTCACTCTTGCCAAGCCCCAAACTCCTTTATATTTTTTCTCACTTCTGCCAATAATCTTTCCCACTTTCTCTTGTGTATACATGTGTGAGTGTTTGTGTACATTATCAAATATGCATTTCTAATTATTTGTGATGAGTGGGATAAAGGTTTTATTGTCTCGAGCTTGAGTTGGGCTGTGTTGTTTTAAGTAATAAAGACAGAAAAAGGTATGCTGACTATCCCGCGGGAAACTATCATGCATTTTGAACCTCCTGCATATTTTGCATTAGGAAAAATATGTTAGAAATTTGTAGAGCTCTCTTTAACTGTATCAATACTCTTTTTTCATATGGCTGCATGTACCAAGCCAAGCTCCACTAATACTAAGGGGAAAAAACACCGCTGTGACTTTGTGACTAATATATTTTAGAAACGTCTTACATTTTTCCTATAATAGCTTTTCCATACATAATAGCATTTCAGTTTGAAGGTCTGACATCTCAAGGCCTATCAGAGCTAAAAACAAGTGCTCGCATTCTGTTGGAAAGCTGGAAACTTCCCACCTCCAGTGCTATAAAACTCCTTTTTCAGACTCACAGATCACAAGATTAACACATCATTGGTAGAAGGCCCGTCCTGGGTGTTGGCTCAATGTGATTTGAAAGGAAATTTTTCCATTTGAAAGGAAGCAAGGAAAAAGACTTGATGGTGGTTTGCAGCAAAACCAAACTAATGACAGCTGATTTAAGCTATCATCTGGGCTTGGAGCATTAATAATAACTACCCTTGGAGACTATTTTAGGTCTTGTTCCAAGCACAGAGATTATGTTGACACTGTCTTCTAGGACTGACTTGAGACTTCTCTGAAGACCATGCTCCTCTACCTTCCACATGACAGGTACACAAGTGTGCCTTGGGAGGTCAGAGCAGTCTTTGTGAAGGGTGCTAGACCTGTGCTGGTTCACACTGGCAATCCAAAATCTTCCATGTGGCATCAATAAGTCTGGGATGCCAGCAAAATACAGCATATACAAGCTCCAGGCCATGGTCTTTCATTCTGTTTTAGGCATAACCAGTGGGGCAAATAATTATCTGGCTATGTAAAGATGTCAGACCAGGGGTTTGATATTCTCAGTATATATCCCAATGTGACTCTGTGTTGTCATTTAGAAAGGGTTAAGATTTGGCCCAACTCAAGCAAAAAGTAAATTTTCCATTGACTTTAGCGGCACTAAGATTTCACACTTAACACTGTTAAATCTATGCTATATAAAGCTTTGTGTACATGCATGTGTATATCACAAGCATGTACAAATGTGTTTCTGTATATTTAACCAATTATACAAACTAAGTGTGTTTAAACCATCTAATATGCAGTTGCCTAGAATGAATGAACTAAAAAGTCTGGATAGTGCTAAAATATTCAGAGAATGTAATGGGGGCACGTTTAGCACAATTATAATATTGAGAGTTTTGTTCCATTTATCAGGTGCCTTCCTCTACTGTAAAATCATGGCTTTTTTTTCGTTACATCAGTTTTCAACTACAAATGTTTTACATTTTAAATTTTGTAAAACAGACCAAAAATTGGGAAGTGTAAGAACAGATAAGCTGAAGACTTGAGTGCTTTGGGCTAACTTCTCTTACCAGCTATCAGAGATACAGAGGGAGACTGTATTTGAAACCCCTCATCAGAGCAAAATGAACGTTTTAGCATTCTCGGACATAATATCAGGCTAACATGCTCCCTGACTGACATCCAGTGCATATTGTATAATTGCCAGCCTGCTTCTCTGAGTGCCTTGAAGATTACATTTTTTTAATGTTCCAATATTAATAACCAGATGTGATCTTCTTCCTGCCCAAGGGTCAAGCTAGCTGGCCAGGTCAGGCTGTTTGTCTGTGTGCACAGACTGTGAAGTCTATTCAGAATGACAGGTATGGGGGGGGGCGGGTAGGGTGTTAACCTCGAGACCACCAAAAGGGACTTCTCCCTGCTGGGAACAAAGACCAGCAGGAGCTTCAGCCTTTTTCAGTACTCCTGGGATTTTAACCAAGTGAACAAAAGATGATGCACAGCTGAAGAAATGCTCTTCACAACTGATACATAATTTAAGATGTTCAGTTACAAACAACCGGATATGTATTTGTGATTTCATTTGAGCACAGTCCAATTATCTGCAGTCAGTTAATATTTTTTTATGCGTAGTTTCTGTGTGCTGCTTTATACGTTGAGAAGATGCTCAATTGCTTGTGTTCGAATACATGCTAGCCTTGAAAATAGCCCTAGCACTTAAAGAAATAGCATTAAAACACCAGGAGTTGCTATGGGGTGTTTTGTGCCTTCTAGTTAATGTTTGCCAGTCTATGTGTAGAATTGTTTTATAGTGCATAGTACGATATAGTTTCACCAAACATATATTATAAAACTGTTTACTCCTCACTCTCTCTTTTCGTTAGGTAAAAAAAATTCAAAAGAAGAAGCTATTTGTTTCCTAATTGATTTTCTACGTTAGTTGTTCATTGAATAGATAAGTAGTGCCTGTGATATTTGATTACAGAGCAAGGCACCCATTTAACCTTCGGTTCTTTCCTGGCCAGGATTTCAAATACAATACAACGTACCTCCCTTAGGCTCAGTAGGATTAGACTGCTAGCAGTAATCCCTGATGCTATGAAATAGACCTGATAGAACTTCAACTCACTTGTTTAGGATTATGCTCATGAATTTCAGCTCATCTAGTTGCATTAACCCTTTGGGAACTTGTGTGGGTTATGTGGCTATAAATAATAATAAATATTATAATAAACAATGGTAGATACATATCAAAACTTATTAACACATTTTAAAGAATTCATTTTTACTTGGTGATCAAAATGTAAAATTTACATTGAAGTGCATTTAGCCACTGTAGTATAAATCCTCAGAGTTTCTTTTAATTCTAATGTTCAGAAGTCTTTTGCAGTTCAACAGTATCTTTAAACAGTTCAGTCTCAATTTGTGCATTGATTTAAAAATTATTTTAATGAATTTTAGTTCTCAAGGTTGCACTGAAAGGGCAGACAACTGATATCTGCTAACTACAGAGCATTGGTGCAGAATTTCCCAGTATAATGACTTGAATGCAAGCATGGTCCTAGGGTTAACAAGGAGGGCTACTGGTACCTGAGCTATCACTTCCTGGCTTTTCTGCTGATAGCAACAATCCTGATAAGGGCAATAGTGACTTTTGATGACTTATGCTCCAATCAAAAAACAGAGTGAGAGTGCCAGACCATTTCTGACGGACCACTAGACAGCTGGCAGGCAAAAGCATTGCAATCACTCCAGATTTGAACTACTCTTTTGAATTGGTGCCTTCTATTTAAATGCTGATTTTTTATCTGGCCAGATCACTATAGGGAATAACTCTGTACTAGCAATAAGAAGGAACAGGTAATTTCCATCTTTCATTTTCAGGATCCTAAAACCCACCAATGAAATAAATATTGTTTCATATTACCAGTCCCTTAAACTGTTCAACCTTTAGTGGAAAGGCTTATTAAATATTCATGTGCACAACTAATTGTATTAATTATTGAAAAGAATATATATATATATATGTTTCAGAATATTTGAAGTCAATTACAATGAAAAAATGTAGACAGTTAGACTTGGGAACTCTAACCTACTCTAACTTTCTTGGCAGAAGATAGAGTCAAATTAGGACTGACTGAATATGCACATTCAAGCATCAGTTGGTGAAACTACTGTCCCTTCAATACACCTGCACGAGGAATTGCTATATTTAAAGGCAAGAAAACAGGCAGGATCAGTGCTACTTGCTGCACTTGATGACACAGGCATCAGGGCATTTCTTTACCCCTTAGACACTATTAAAGGCATGCCTGTTGTTGTAGATCTATTGGATACTCTTGATACATTTGATGCTAAAGTAGTATTGATGAATAGCTGAAGACCATGAGAGCAATAAATGAAGTTACTCTTGAGTGACTCCATTCTTTTTTTGCAGGAGGACTCAGGAGTGGGGGCAGTTTGGGGTGGTTGTTCATCAGTCCAGTGGGTGCACTCATGTGCTCCCATGTGGAGTATTGCTGAGTTCTAGTCTGTCACCCTTCTTGATCAACATATGCACAAGGCCATTATGGGAGAATCACCTGTGCTTGAGGTGGCGGGGTCTCCAAGATGCAGATGATTTTCATCTGCACAACTATTTCGTCAGACTTGGATGGTGAAATCAATTGTTTTACTCAGTATCTTGCCAGGCTTGGGGTTTAGATATACCAGCTGTGTTGTAAACCGAGGTCATGCTGGTGGTATTCAACAGTTGGTAGAAATGTCCAAGTCAGCATCCTGTAGCTCTCCCACAGTCGTAAGCCTTGGTGGATTCTACATTTGGCTGGTGAGGTAACCCAAGGAGTGGTAAGCAGGCCTTGGTCATTTATATATGGCGAAGTGCTAAATGGACGGATGTTGCTTCTCTTTCAAATCAGCTTCTCCCAATTTCTTTTGTTTTAAAAATATCTTCCAAAAAATTGTGCTCAGTCCTGCTGCTGCTGCTCAACCTACAGTAATTTGCAATATTTAACACATTTAAACTTTTGTGCTTTGTTGGTTAGTTTTGGCTTGACACATGGTAAATTTCTGTTCCCTGATGGATTGCAAATGTACCATTAGAAATTGGCTGTTTCATGAATGCTCAGTTTACACACTCAGAATGTGCTTTCCTCGGATATTCTGCAGTCTGCATTTGAACGTAGCTCTTTCTGAAACAAATTCCTTGCTTGGATCAGCAGATTTAGTTCGTAGAAATTCATGGAAAACAAACAGCTGAGAGGTGGGGCATGGAAGGAACTAATTCAGGAGCTTAAGACAAATATATCCAGTATATATTCTTCTGATGCTGTAATTCTAAACATAGAACTTAGTGGCCCACACTTTGCCACCTTTAGATTTGATGAGAAAAGAGAGGTAAACCTCCAAACTTTTGGGAGATTTGAGCTTCCAGGAATATAGCTGTCTGTCCATTAGTCAGTGCTTCTGACAGCACAAAGTATTTTGCAGCTGCTGTCCCAGATCTTTTCCAACTCTCACAACTTGCTTCTAGTTGCATTTTCACTCTGTTTCAACCTATAAAGACATAAATGAGTTGGACCCTGATTGTCTCTGAAAACCTCACTTCACATATGTAATTCAGGTTAGCTAGCAGTGCCCTGGGCTTAATCTCAAAGATGCTGGAAGCTTGTGTTTTCAGAGTGTGGTTGGCAAATGCAGAATCTGCTTTCTTGCTTTCTTGATTGAAGTTTGTAATTTTTGATCGTTCCACCACATAGCAAAGTGCACTTGTCTTTCATATTCTTACAGGATAAAGGGAGTAAAGGGTGCCCATGGTGTGAAAGTTTCTTCTTAGGCAAAAAGAAATTTTGATGCCTTGGATATCAGCACTATTTATTAATGTGCTTTTACTTGGCAAAGCAAAAAAAGGTGGCTTTTGTGTGTGTGTGTGTGTGTGGGAAGTGAATCTTATTAAGTCTAAATAAATAGACTGTAGGAACCATGGTAATACTTTACACTTCTGCAAAGCCTTTATTCAGAGGCTTTCAAAATGTTTTAACAATGTTAATTAAATTCAGTGCTCCTCCATTCTGTGTTAGCCTAAGTGCATATAGGGCCATCTTCATGTACATACTGGTAGACTGGAAGGAAGCTCATGTTTAACTGTGTGCAGCAGCATTGCACTGCAAGTATTTTCAAGGCAGGTGAAGAAAGAAAAAAAAGCTGTGTTCAAGTGAAACTGCACAGGGAATTGCCTGTAGGTAGGCAAAACATAATTACAAGTTGAAATTTGGCCAAGACATTTGTCTTAACACTCTTCCTCCTTTGAAAAAAATGTGCCACGTACTTAATAACTTTATTAAGTACAAGCAGTTATGAAATCTGTTCTTTGTTTCAACCAAAAGAAAACATTTCCTAACAGGACGGTGCTGTTAAACACCAAGCTAGGGCACTGACTCATTACTAATTTAGACAGAGTGCACCATCAATGAATTACCAAAACTCTTTTTTGTAGCACTGGTGTTTTCCTTGGAGATCTCCCCTCCAAGTACTGACCCCGCTTTAGCCTGCGAGATCTGAAGGGATCACAGCACAAGGTGGTATGGCTTACGGCTGTATATAAAATGATGAAGGAGAGAGTGAAACCCAGCCATGTGCTCCCTTTACTCAACACTGTAGTGGGAGAGGGAGGTGGCATTCAGTGAAACTCAGAGCTACTCTTGTTTTCTGCAGCAAATAATCAGCCTGTGAAATTCACTGCTGCAGTGGGGGGTTATCCGGATAAACAGTTTATCAGGATTTTTAAGAAGGATAAGGGGATGAACATTAATGATGTTTCTGATTATGTGGCTGAAAACAAAAAGATACAAGAACGTTTGGTTCTCTATTATTATTGTTAAAGTCAGGATACAAACAGACTGTCGTCCAGGGTCAGGCAAGGATCCCTTGTCACACAGCACACTCATTTAGGCTCTCTAAGGGCTTGTGTTTGTACTCTGCTTTTCTGTGAATCTGATACTAGCTACTTGCACAGGCAGCATGTCGGAATAGCTGGGCCAAGGGTGTGATTCATAGTGTTACTCCCACGTTTCCATCTCTGTCTCCCTCAGTGACTGTTCTCAGAGGACAGCATTAGACTTCAAAAATGAATACGAGAACTGAGTGTTTCAAATGTAAGTAAGATGCCTTTCTATTGGCAGTCTTAGTCTTGCTATGGCAAGGTACTACTCCAGCAGTAAACAACTGAATCTGCATGTCTGTTGTTTTTTTTTTTCCTTTGTCAACTTATCACTCAGCGTGGGAGAGGAGTGTCTGCGTCATAATTAGTGTTTCATTTATTTAATTTGGAAGTACAAACAATAGACTGAAAGGACCATTTGGCAACTAATTAATTTGCTTCTGCTCAAGGAACATGACAAAAAGTTTCCCTTCACATGAGCATTCATAGACCCGTAGATTTGCATTTTCACATTTGAGTAATAACTCATCACCATTACTCCATAGATAATTTGATATCCTAAGTACAACATGTAAAGGTACAGACTTTGAATATGGTTTTTAAACTCAGATGACTATTTGAAACACTTTATAGGTCATTCTAAGAGCAGTTATGATTCAGTATGACACAACATCTCTCCACATTTTTAGGAAGCACAACAATTTTATTCCACCTCTTGGAAGAGGCTGGGGCATCTGCTGCCCGGCCCCTGTGATAGCAAGTTTCTGCAGAATCCTCATGGGACCGTGAGAGATATGGCTTGACTCAGATTACTGTTTTTCTCTGCAGTTTTGTCGGCATCGCAGTAACACATTAACTCTGTGTGGTAGCCGTTATTAATTGTTCGGTGCACTGTGCTCTGAGAGACAAACTCCAGTGTTGTGAACATTACTATCAGAATAAACAATCCAGACCTACCAAGGCCGTGTCCAGATTGCTCTCTGGGTCTTGCCACGGCGACTCTCTAGCCCTGGCCAGTCAATCTGTGTGTGGAAACCAGCTCTGAAAGGGAATGGAGGAAGTGGAGGTAAGATCGTGCACTGCAGGGCTTTGTCCCGATACAGAGCTGGGCATGCACTTCGACTCTCTCCCTGGGAAGCACTTCTGGTTTCTGTAATGCAGACAGAGTGTGGGAGAGCAGAAGGTTTGAATTGCAATAGAGGGATCACTCTTCTTTACGGAGGGGCATATTGTTGAGCATGGTATTTTCACTTTGCTCTGTTTCCCCTTTCCCTGCAGAGCATTAATAATGTACTGGAGAAATCCCAGACTTTAGGATGTCAGTGGGCCTTGAAGAAGAGCTGTAAGAGGGAAAAGCATTGCTTGACCCAAAAGAACGGGAAAGCTTCTTCCAGTAGAAAGGAAGAAAACACACTGGTTATTTGAGGAAAGACCTCAAAGGGAAAATTGAGATGCAATTTTTCCAGGCAGCCAGGCTGGAATGGTGAGAACTATAGAGCAAAAAACGTTGGCCCAAACAAAGCTATGCAGACCCTGAAAGGTGAACCGATGTGGAAGTCAGTCAAAGGCTTTCAAATAAGAGCTTCTTCAAATAAAGTCCAAATAGCAAGAGAAGCAAGAGAAGCAAGACTACTGCAATGTAAGGATGAGAATGAAACAGTTTTATTAATGCTGTTCAGTGAATGAACTAACATTTAATAGGTTTTTATCATTTCTTCCTCACATATCAAGTTAGTTAATTGTAAATATTAATTGTAATAACATTGTAATGTAAGCACTGTAATGTACCTTTTAAAGTCAAATATCTTTGTAGAGGAATCAGTTTTTTCTTTGTTATTGCTAGCCTTAGCCAGAGGTGTGTGGGGCGGGGGGTATAAGGATTATTTTAATCCCCAAGTCAGACATGGGTATGTGAGTGGGCACTGGCATCCAGACCAGCTAAATCTATTATTCTGAAGCAATGTACAGTAGCTCCTAGTATGGACAATGATAAATAACATTGACCTAAACCAGGAATGATTTTAAGCCACCTTCACTTATCCAGCTTTACGGAGATGTGAAAATAGAAGTTGATTTGTCTTCGCATCAATCTGTATATATGGCTCATTAAATGATTTAATATAATTAGAAGCGAGATGTCCATTCTCTTAGTCACTTATTTTTGTCTTATACACTGTCACAATAGCTTAAAATAAATTGAAAATCAACATGCAAATAACATTAAAACAGAATGTAAAAATAGTATTTACTTTTATTGAACACATCCCCAAAGATCTGAACCAAAGCTGTTCAAAACAAACAAGAGTTTTTTACTCTCTCCTTTTTATAACTGTCCTTTTAATCAGGGATTCAAACCTGAAATAACACAGTGGCATCTGTGGACAGTATCAGAGAGAAATGAAAGATTCACTGGATACTGGCACAGTCTTAGGGATTTTTTGTTGTTGTTTTGGATGTTGTATGGGTTTTCTTCTTCTCTTTTTTTCTTTTTTTTTTTTTTTTTTTCTGTAGCAGTGGTACTTCTAGGTTTAGCTTGAAGGATTTTAGTTGTTCAGGCAAAGAGGAAGCTTTTGTCTCTAAGGCTCACCGTTCAGCCCCTTCAACAGAAAAGATTTAATTTCAGAAATATTTTTAAGCTTTTCAATAATAAGCAATGAGCCAGGCTTTTAGGAAATATGGCTGATGTAGCCACTAGGTAACAATATAAGGAAATAAAAAGTCTCTCCTAAACCATCCCTTTTGTGTCATACAGCAGTACTAAGTGGAGTTTCTTTTTTAAGTGCATGCCCAGGTCAGATTCTCTTTCCCCTCAGTGACTGTGATGAGAGTCAATCTTCCAACTGTTACGCAATATCATGGTCCCCAAAACCTCAGCAACGAAAGCTCAGCTAATATGAGACATATGCTAACAAAAGACTGGGTTTCATTTTTTTGATTATTTTTTTTTTTATGCAGATGCCAGATGACATATCCAAATAAGCACTTTAAAAATGCTTGGTAGAAGTTTATTAATAGATGTCATTACTGCAAGTCCTTATGCGTGCCCCCTTGAAAAAAAGTGGTCACTTATTAAAGACCAGAGACAGAACATTTACTTGAATAAAATTATTAATAAAGCACATCAAGACTTGTTTCTATTAGTATTGGTCCATAAATACTTCATGTGCTAATTTAGGCTTACAGATATTTAGTCATACAAGCCCTCCAGTCTGAAATAAGCATGTACCTTATTATTATTATTATTTAAACACCAGCCTTTAATATTTTGAATATATTTATAAAACCTACTTGTCCTCTTCATAAAATTAAAAACATCTGCTCTGGCTTTTCGGTTAAAATGTTGTGGACATGCAAGTCTGGTGATAGGTCAGTCTGCCATTTTGAATGGCAATTAAGCTGACGGTGCACCCTGTACCAGCGAGACTGTGAAAACAAACAAAAAAGGCAGATGGTTCATTTAGTTTAGTAATTGTAATTTGTTGTTCATTAAAAGTAATTCCCACACAGGCATTCTCTATGCAGATGGAATATATGGAAAATTTTATCGTGCCAACCTGTCCTAATAATTATTTTTGTTAGTGTAATTTGCACTGACATTTGATAGGCAGTTGATTAGAACAGTATGATTTCGTCAGAATTAAAATTAATTGTAAATTTTGCTGCTTTCATTAGTCTGCTTTTATAACTATCATGACCAAACAGCAGGGGTTTAGCTCTGAAATACCAAATATCATAGCAGCATTTGTTGTGTGGTTTTCTTTCTTTTTGAGATGATTGAACCTTTTAATTGAAGGGTTTGTGTTTGGAAGAGGTTTTTTATACCTACAAAAGATGAAAATTAGTGGGAAAACTATTTTAGGATGATTCTAAAATATGCTTTGAATGGAGGAATATGTAGAGTTAAAAAAACAAACTCAGTTAGTTTGAAATGTTTTTCAGTCTTCTTAAATAGAAAGAAACCTTATGGCCAGTTATAAAAATGTCCTTACAGGTAAAAAACATATTCACTAATAGGTTTTATATAGGGATTTTCTTTTTTCCTCTTTAGAGTATAAAATTATGTTAAATAAACTTCAAAAGAAGGAAACTAGTACCCTCTTGATGATTATAATTACAGAGCTGCTCAGTTTGATAATCATGATAAAGTTGTTCTCTCCTTGATTAAGTTGTTCTCTCCTAGATGGCTTAAATTACAAAATAATTCTTCAAAAATAAATGTTAGAACATCTTGGTACAAATGTAGACACACAATTCTCAAAGCAAATCTGAAGGGCTGAGTGCAACTTAGATATTTTACTTCACTGCATGGTGTAGCACTTCTATCAACCTGCAATATTAGAAAGTAGATAAATGCTGGATGTAAAATCCAGAATGCAGTCCTGTGAGCTTCAGTTTGCTTTTAGTCTTTTATGTACTGGTATTTTTGGTGGTTGATCTATTGTTTTTCTTCTCCATTGCAATATAATATTGGTAAGTCAACAGAGCGGACAAGTGAGGGCAGCTCCATCATTAATTTCAGTTGCACCGTGTAACCTATGGAAAACCCTAATATTTTAGAGAAGCAGCCAAATAAAGTATAACTGGTACTGTCTTACAGCATGAAGTAATATTCTAGTACAAGTAATTTTTTTCTTCTAGATACTGGGGATGTTTTATGTTACAATTTTCCTTCTTCTGAGGTACAGTATCCACTGGGGTGTAATTCCCCTTAGAGTTGCAACTGTTTAAGTCAGAGCATGCTTGACCTACTAATTTTCAGTAATACATTTTTCTCTAAGAATCTTAAATTTTTAGAATTATCTATATCTAGGAATCGTGCTGGGAAAAGTAAAGAAATTCTTCTGGTTTATAACTTGACTCTTGTTTCTGCAAAATATGAACAAGACAGTGTTTATTGTAGTCAGAAAAATAGTTGGCATGATTGTGCGTAAGTGAAGAATCTCTGGATTGTCTCAAAGTGTTAGCTGCCCATTTGCAGACAAGCAAGCTTTTAGCGTGCAATTTAGGTCAATGGATAGAGGGGAGAAGATGTGTTTAGGTGACAGATTTTAAATCACCATAATATAAATATGCTTCCCTTTTCATCCGGAATTTGCTTTCTTTCAAGGTAATTTAGTGGAGCAGACATGCACTTATGCCTGTCTTTGTAATTTTAGGGATTAGGATAGTGAGGATTAAATGCTGACCCTTAATCTTCAATATCAACTTTAAGAGCAAAATATAATATGCAAATGGAATACATTCATTTTGTGTTTATATATTTTAATCTCTGTAATTTAGTTTTAAGAAGATGGAAACTCATCTTTGCCTTATTTATTTTGAATCCCAAAGCAAGATGCCATTAAAATCTTTATCCCTGTATCTTAGAGGATAAATGTTTATCCTTTAGGGATTAAAATATAATTTTTAAAAAAAATGAGTTTAACCTAACACTCTTACATCAATCCAAGAGTTCTGTGTGTCTGATTTAAATGTATTCTTGAGGGTCACATCAAACATTGATAGTGGGGAAAAATCATCCTGTGTTTATTTTCTAAAATCAGTGAATGGAGTTTGCATTAACAGAAATCAATTGGTTACTGTACCACAGATCAATTTTGGTCAGTTCATTGTAAGCTTTTCCTGAAAGTTCTGGATATATTCAAAGTATAGACCTCGAAGTCTGAGAGACAGAGTATTTATAAAGATTAAATATTCTGCAGTTATGAACAAGTAGGGTATCTCAACCAATATAAATGAATGATGCAGTATTCAGGGATCAAATCAAAAGGAAAGATGTAATATGAAAACCTGGCCAAAAAAAAAATGGATATATGAAATAGTCTTCCTTTTGGCATTAATACTAGCAATGAAAAGTGCAATTAAAATACTTGACCCAATTAGATTTAT
Organism: Aquila chrysaetos chrysaetos; assembly: GCF_900496995.4. Lineage (NCBI taxonomy): Eukaryota > Metazoa > Chordata > Aves > Accipitriformes > Accipitridae > Aquila > Aquila chrysaetos. The sequence goes on along the minus strand of NC_044007.1, from coordinate 33,813,397 downwards.
AATGGATGCCCATATAGATGTGATTTTTTTTTTTTTTAAAGTATGTTTTAACATCACCATTCAACTGAAACATTTTTATATCAGGCCATCATATTGATTGCTTTAATATTTGCATGCCTCCTTTCTCTAGTTTTGCCAATTTTAACTAACATGGCAGCTTGAAGATCTCCAAACAATTTTGCAGCTAATTTGAGTTTTCTTCACACTGAGGATTTAGGACACTCTGGTACGAGCTCTACGTTAGTCTGTATCATTAAATGGTAAATGGATAATAGCAATGCACCACATTCCTGCCCAGTGAGTCATCATCCAAGGACCATATTCTGACAACAGTAGTCTTGCAAAGAACGCTTTCTTCTGTGACAAATCTTTCAAGTATTTTGATGTCCTTTGGAAACTAAGGTGCTACCTGGACTGATTTAGTTGTCAGAACACGGATCAGTGGGGATATTGTGAGAGCTGAGTAACAGCATGAACAATATATAAATAAATGAAAATGTTACCTACCAACTTTGTTTCTTTTATGACCTTAGAAGTTGCATTGGATTGCTGCACATGGTTTGTCAAGAAACTCCTAAAGTGTCTAATTGTTATTTACAGATGAACTGCCTCAAGAAATATTGAAGAAGTAAATGAACGTGTGTTCATAGTTCCATCTCTCTGTCTTTGGGATGCTCTCTGGCCCTGAAGTGGCTCAGAGGAAAAGAAAAAAACATGGGCCTTTTATCTTGAGGATAAAAGTTTGCTATCATGTCTGGTCCTTCCATAGACCTTATAAAAGTGAGAAGCTGCTTTGTGTCCTTATAATTCCCGAACACTTCTGTAAAAGCCAGAAACTATCTGGATTTTACTCTAAGTTTCATGTTTTATTAATTTCCCCAATTGTATTGAATGGGAAAGTACATACCGCAGAGCAAAAATGCAGTCACACCTTCATTACTGCCCAGTGGAGACCTAACAAGTGTCAAGTGTTTTAGTCCTGCTTTACTGATAGGCACCTGAAAGATTGTGAAAGTACACAGCAAGAAAGGTCAAGAAAAAGGGATATTACATGCTATCCTATTCTCAGAAGTATCCAAGAGGCATATATAGTATTTTAAGACCCATCACAATGGTAACTTCGCATATTAGTAAGTCATTTTAGCAATTCTTATTATGCTAGATTTACCAGCATATTTCAACAAGTGTCAGAATATCTAATAGCGGACACTTTGTCCCTCCATCAAAGATTATACTTTCTAAAACTTTGTCTGTGTTAATGAAGTACATCTAGAGGATCACACACTGATACAGATGGCATTTCTGGAGGTGGATTTTTCTTGATGTTTTCTGCTAATTTCATGTTATATTAGGCTTAAGATGTCAGCATGGATGTCCTCCTATGCACAAAGAGAATCTATTTTAACTGTGTGTTGGTGTTGATTGCTTAACATGTTTTTGTGATGCTTCAGTCAAATCTTTCATCTGAGTGTCAGGGACATTCTTTATATATTGCAATGGTGTTAGCTTAAATTAAAGTGATATGTACTAGGGTAAATAAGTGAGCCATCTAATATATGGATATATGGGCACCTGAAGTTATGTGAGTAGCCAAATGTACCTAACAGACCAACAGTAGTTTAAAAAAAGAGTTATATTTTATGGAATAATCAGTAATGGTCATTAGACAGTAAAAGGTTGCAATGTTGTATTATATGCAAAATAAAGATCACTGCCAGTGTAAAGCATGCTGTTCTGAGTTTCTAACCTGAAAATACTTCTTCTTTTTTTGAAAGGACAAAAAGGAACCTTTTCCTTATATCATCCTTATGATATTTTAAAACCCAAATGGTTGGAACCAAAAAATACAATTTTGTAAAATTGCATAAAGCAAAATAAGGAAGTAAATTCCAATAGACCTGCTGATTTCTCAACTCACCCCATTTTCTGTTGTAGTATGGCTGATGTGATGGGTATTGTGGTACCTCACAGAAATGAGCAAATTTTGTTTTTGTTAGGGCAGCTGAACTCTGTATTCAAGGGACTTCCACGGACACCAGCTCATGATGCCCAAAGTTATAAACCTTGCCTGGAACCTGCTGTTGCACATAGTCAGGAGGGAGAGGTAGAAACTGAGGCAGTGTGTAGATACCAATATTTAGTTAATGGCTTTGATAAGAACATGTCAGCTAGCACATTTTAAACATGACATAATCAAATGATGTAAACTTTCATATTAGAAGCTAGTCAAGTTAAAACCTAAGCTTTCTCTGAAGGTTTAGCTTGACCTAGCTGAGTTAAAGGCTTTTAAGTTGTGCTAGGAAACATATTCTGACATGTTAGAAATCCTCATCTAAAGAAATTCTTAAAGATTCACGTAGATAGGAACTAGTAGCAGCTGCAGTGTCAAGAGCGTAGGTGCTATCTACAAGAAAATTTGCTAAATAAGTGGGCAGATGCTTTCAGCACTAGCTGCCATTTTTCAGTGGTCTTCACAAGTGGCCGTAAGTAGAAAACATTACTGTAGCCCTTGAGGGAAGTGCACAAGAGATGCTTATTTGAGGGCATTAGGGCTGATTGTACAGTAGGTGCCTAAGGTGCGAGCGAGGTTCAGAGGAGCCAGCCTGGGTGATGGAGCCGGGCTCTGCACCAAATCCTGGCCCTGCCACAGCCTGCTGCTGTTGGAGGCTCGGGCAGCTTTGTCTGCTGGCTTAGGCTGCTTCAGGTTGTCATTGGCATCCTTCGACACAAGTGTCGAAAAGGCAGCTCAGGTTTGGCATAGAGTTGGGGAAAGGTTGCATTCAGGTCATTTTTTTTTTGGAGGAAGTGAATAAACAGCAGTGGTGAGTACCACACAGAAGCACACACGCTGTGCTGAAGACCATGCACGTTTGTGCCTGACTTCTGGATGCCCAGATGTGCTGTATCCCCAAATATCCATACATTACAAGTGTGAAACCCTCAAAGCAGGTATGTCCATTCGGCCCCAGAATGCATCTGTGCATTTCCCTACATGCTGTGGTGAACCAGTGTAACCTTGTCCTTTCTTGGGCCTTACACCATTAGCATTTACCCAAACCCCAATTTCTTCAGGCAGTAGGAGAGCTGTATGACTCACTGGCCTTATTAGAGTAATTGGAGAACTTTCAGTTTCCTAGCAAAATGTCCAAAGTCACTGTGACATAAAAGATGGGGAAAGGGAGGAACAACAAAACACTTTGGCCTAATAATTTCTTCTAATCCCTTAGAGGCACTGATTGTTGGGATAGTCTCCATGGCACTAACCACCAAAAGTGCATGAAATATTTGTTAGGAAGTAATAGTTCCTTGTGGACTTCACTTCCAGTGCTCAAAAACCTGTCCACTTAGAAACAAGCAGCAACCATTATAACCTCTGGGACCGGTCTTGCTGTAAAATCAATATTTGAAGGTAATCACTTTATATCTGATGCATGAGTCTGGGTGATTTTACTGGCTGCCTGTTGTTAATATGGACCACTGCCTAATTGTCATTCCAGAAGAGGATCCAGATGTCCCTTACTCTCTCCCTCCAGCCCACCGTGGCTTTCATTACCAGAAAAAAATTCCTAAAAGGTGATATCATTTACTGTTAGAAGCTGAGCAGGACAAAGGCCATCCCTTCTCGCACCTTTAGGCTAGTGAACAGATTTTAAAATTAACACCTCTCCTCAGCACCAGAGATGCATGTGATTTCACCTACTGGTCCACTTGCAATCCCATTTGAATATCCTTAAAGTCCTTCAAGCCTGTATCTTTTGCCGTAAAATCTCAGTTCGCATGCCTCCACATGTTGTAGCAGTGGCTTAGGATTTTTTTTCAGTGTGTTTGCTAAGGGGAGGTACAAATGTGCCATTCGACTCCTGACTTCAGCGGTTGTATTCCACACATAGTATTCAAATGCCAGCACAAAAGGTACACATGGAGAGAGGTGAAATTTGCTCTCAGTCTTTTGGTGAGTTTACATTCTTAGCAACTGAGCTGAAGCTTTGTTTACAGAAGATACCTGCTCTTTTTTATTTATTTGTTATTATTATTTCTTTTCTTTCCATGGAAACATTCTGGTGATAACCATGAGTCTAAATTACCCCCAAATACAAGAAAATCTTCAGGTGCTTTAAGTCTACCCATGTGCTTGCTGTAAAACGCTCCATGAGTACCTTAGTAGTGTTTTACAGAAATATCACTGCCTGTTTGAGAATTGCTGTTTGTTTGAGGTTGTTTTGTTATAGAGTAGGTAAAAATGCAGCCAAAATGGATATTGTAGGTAGCTTTTAACCCCAGAAACCACCCCTGTTTATATTACATTTGCATTTGTTTCCTCTTATTTAACTGACTGCTAAGATGATAATGAAGGCCTTTCAGGCCCTGATTTGCTAGAGATACCCAGAACCCTAATAAACCTTTCTATCACTTCTGTTAGAGATTTTCAAGAAAATATTCTCTCACCTCAAAGTACCATCACCTGTACTCTTCGTCGCCTGTTCTTAAAGCTAGGCTGTTTAAACAACAGTCAGGAGAAGCTTGTTTTTGCAAGGATTAGATTTTCTGAGAATTCATAGTCATGATTTTTGGTCAGCTATGGAATATAAGTTGCGTAGTGTTTCAGTTAAAAAAGCCCTTAAATTAATTTTAAAATCTGTGGGACAAAAGACTTCTCTTAAAGAGGGGAGGGAGGGGAATGTGTTTAATACATAGTCCTGAGCTTACTGTATATTTAAAGTAGATATATACCTTGCTGCTATGAATCTTTGACAAAGTGCCAAGTGTTGCATTGCCAAAGGTATAGCATTTCATTTATTTCTTTAGGCTCAATAGCGGTTACTGGTAACATGTGTTTGTAGGGTGTCAGTTCTGATGGAATTTTTCTACCTGGCCTGTTTCCAAGTAATGTTGGTATGTGTTTAAAATGCTTTAAAAATAAATCAGACTTTTGTGTTTCTGCAATAGAAATTCCAGGCAGAGTGATAAAGTAGGATTCACTTGCCTTCACAATTTTTTTGCTCTATTTTGTTTATGCAAAGGGACTTTGGTCTTTTTATTTTGCTTTTCAGTAGGCTAAACCAATATAATAACTAGGAATAAGTACTCAGGACAAATGTCTAATATTTTAAAGGAACTTTTAAACAAGAAGAATATATCTTTTTTTGCCCTCTTTTAGAAAATGCTTTTAATGTTGCTTTTAATGTTGCTTTTAATGACACTTAGTTTCTTTCCTCTACCAGATCTGATATTTGTGTATTGTGTTTTTACAGATGTACTTCTGTGGCTCTGAAATTTTTGTCCCTTCCCTTTTTGTGACACAGAGACCCAGTATAGACCATCCCTTTTCATACTGAGACTTTATGTTGGCTGCTGTGCACACCTAGGATCTCTTCCAGGGGAGGCATTGGACACATAGAATCATCTAGGTTGGAAAGGACCTTTAAGATCATCAGGTCCAACTTACACGCTGTATGTGCGATAGCTAAAGGATGCTTAGTAACACCTTTCCCCCGAATTCTGTAAGGATTCCCAAGAAAATGGAATAGGGCTGTGAAAAAGTCAAGGCTGTGGGTCCTCAGGGCATTGTAGCTGGGGAGAACCCCCTGTCAGTGGAATTAAGATGCCTGCCGGGAACAGAGTTTCTGCAGCAGTCCTGAGATCCTCTGATCTCTGCATGCTTTCTCCAGGTGACAAACTTCCCCTTCGCTTTGCGGGCATCTGCTACCCTGGGCTCTTTGTCCTGTGGATGAATATATAAACCTATCAGCCTGGTAAGGTGGCCAGCTAAAGTTTGCCAGCACTTTGTATGAGCTGTTCAAAAGAAGCTGCTTAATGCAGATGCCCTGGTTCATATACCTTACACCTGCATTTGCAGAGGTGCTGAGCACCTGCAGATACTAGTCTGCTTTGTTCACTCTGGGAAAATTTGGCCTGTACTGTCTCAAGCTGAGCCTCTAAAGCTGAAATTCTACCCGCAAAAAAATCAGTGACTGTTTTTTGGAAAATAACAGGAACAAAGAGGAGGTACTGATAAGCTGGGTCAAATTTTGTGTCAGTTATTTTTAAAGCAAACAGATTGACATATATTATAATTTGGCCTTTACCTTTGTCAGCCAGGGAACTTCTTGTCTTTCTTTAAGGAAAGAGATTGTATTTTCTTGAGGATAGACTTACTGCTGATTATTCTGTGCTGTGGTAGCTTTTTTTTTTGTTGTTTTTCAAAGGATATTCAAATTTAGAATGATATTACAGTTTTATAACAGCATAATCCATAAACTATTTATAAAGTGTAACGATACTGAAAAAATAAGTATTCAACATTCAGCATTTACTGTGAATATGCAGTAGCAAATATTTACTGCTACATTTGCTTCCAAGTTTCATTGTGTATCTGGAAGCTTGATAATAACAGTTCATATTTTCTTACCAAACTGATAATGTGTTATTAATTCAGATGAAAAAAGAGGTAGCTCTACCAGATTCTTCTGTTTTGTCCCAGGTTTGAGATTTTATGAGAACCAGACTACACATTCCTCTGCTGTTAGACAGTATTATTTTCAGAGATGCTAACCTGTTAGTGATTAGCCCAGACTGGTGTCTTGGATGCTTGTGGTATCAGAAAGCCCTTCCCTGAGGACTTCTCTGGTCCAAAGAGAATTTCCACATTTGAGCTTGAAAAAGATGGTCTGAACCTGTGTATATTCCCAACTACGGGTCAAATCCCATGAGTTCATGGGAATTTTGTCTGAGTAAAGACTGCAGGATTTGACCCTTTGGGATTTATTTGTTTCTTGTACAGATGTTTAAGTCGTTTAAAATTACGTGGTCCGGTGTTCAAAGAATTAGTTGCCTAATAGACGTTTTGCTTCTAACCCCAGCTAATTCACTGTCTCCACTTATTGGTGTCTTTGTACTTAACTCATCCTATGTAGCAAATTAAGGAAAATTCAGGCCTCCAGTGAAACTATTATCAAGGAAAGTAAATTACAAAATATCACAGACTGTATGTGGCCCAAAAGGTCATTTTAGATTTATTTGTAGAAAATAGCTATCATCTTTGTGATATTACTATTGGTAGTGCCAGAAGGCAGTTTGTTTGCTATATTTGTATGTTGCTCTATGCAAGATTCTGCTCAGTGATCCTGATCGTTGCTCCTGTGTGTTCTATTGCTTTTACTGCAAATGTATATTTTTAGGGACTCATCTATGAACTTTTAATAGGTGCTTCCTTCTACAGCCTATCACTTCAGCTCTTTATTTTGACTGGATGATAGAATAACAATGGTATTTAACATGGTCAAGTTCAAGACATTAATTGGAATATCAGGCCATGCCATGTGTTGTAATATTGATTTTGTGTTTGTGCATGTACATAGACACACACCTGTTTTCTGTGTATGTGCATTAAGACATGTAAGCACATCATAATATACAGATATGCTTTATCACATGGTCACCTGATGCTGTTTTCTACTAGGTTAGTGCAGAGTATTCTGCAGAAATTCAGTATCTGCAAAGATATTAACATGTTCCCTCTTATGTATGCTTGTGATACATGTGTGTCAGGCTCTTCTACAAATCTCCTGATTAAGGAAGGACTACAGTAAACTGTATGCACAATATTTGCTTTTATTTGATATTTTTATTTTAACATTTGTATTACAAACTCATTTTTGTGCTTTAAAGGCTATTTCTTTAGATGAGGACCTTTAATCTGAAGTCTACCTCATACTTAAAGAAAAAAACCCTACTGACCTTGCAGCAAGCAGCACCTATGAAACGGGAAGACTAGCATGAGGTGGAAGGTCAAAAAAGCCAGGCTGACCCTGTCTATTTAGTGTCCTTGGGAATCTTGGTGGCAAGAAACAAATGATCTTCTTCCTCACTGGTTCTGCAGTATTCAAACCATCTTTCTGAACTGGGCCTTTGCAGCTTGGAAATGAAAACAAAAGACAAAAAGTTTGTGTGGAAAGGCATTTAAAAAAAGAAAGAGAAGAGACAGGATGATTTTTTCCAGAAAGTCTAATAGTAAATTTCATTTAGTAGTTAAAAACCTGGCTGCTAATTCAGAGGGAGAGAAGAAGGAAGGAGAAAGAAATGGAAATCTGCTAGTTGATAGGCTTTAGTTTCTTTTCCTGACTCACCTGTTTGCTTGGAGATGAAAACAATCACTTTTGACCCCTGTTTTTCTCCTTCCCTGTGAGCTGATATTTGCTACAGCCCCCATAAAACTTTTCACCGCCTTGCTGTATGTCTTTCATAACAAGTCAGATGAAATGCCTTTCATAATCTTTCCGCAGTCACAGTAGATGAGAGGACACAACAGTACTTATGCCATTTGCTTCTGCTAAGGACAAGAGGAGATGGAAACTGCATTTCTAAATTGGGCACTGTGTAGTTTTACTTATTGATTTACAGAGCACTTATTATCATAGTAGAACACTGTAATGAACATAGCTGAAGACTGAACATTTGTTGAAACATGTCTGAGGCATTTCTACATGTTGCTTGAGGGATGAATTAATTTACATGATGTTTTACTTTTTAAATAAAACAATTTATTATAGAAATCAAAATGTCAAATCTAAAGGCTCTTATCTGTGAGCTCTCATAAATTATTTCCTTGAAGCTTTTTTGGAGCAAGACTCTTCACATATTCCTCCCTCAAGCCTAAATTACACAAACAATAAGTAACAAGTTATTGTAAGTGTAATGGTAATTAACCATGAAAAAAACTTACTTGTTTTGATTTTAGTTGATTTTCCCTTTAGATAAAAGTGTCTCTTTGCTGGGGATTTTTAGTTTTTTATCGCTTCAAGTTTTTCAGTGTTTTTCAGCCTTTTGTCCTTAATTTTTTTAAGTGGTCACTTACCTGTGTACATCATTAGACAAGTGTCTCCCAGGTATGATTAGCCTCCTGTGTTCTTACAGTTTTTTGGCAGCAGCAGAATGGTGATTTCTGTTTGCATGCTGGTGAGGTTCTGGAGATGAGCTGTTAAATAAAATGATCTATCCCCAGGCCCACCATTTGGTTCATTGCCAAACAGTAATCCAGTACAATTAAGTATCAAAGATTGGAGTATTCCATTATTGCAAGAGATCTCACTGCAGCCACCTGGTAAAGCAGAGAGCTCGAGAGGGGAAGAGTGATCAGGACATTTATTTTCACTGGGGTATACTAATTTCACTAGGGTTTGTTTGAACATATAGGATTTGGATATCCATAAATTTAAAGTTAGCATTTAAATTTTCAATTTCAGCTTTATTTTCCTTCCAAAGCTGGGGGTTGAGAGAAGGAAGAGATGAAATTAGGAAAGAACAGACTCAATTTCTGAGACTACTTCTGCTGTTCTTGACACTAACTTTCTTACTAAACCACAAGATTTTATGGTCCCGTTGTATTTTCCTCTTCCATAAAGATGTTGTGTAAGTCGCTGCTCTTGTACTCATGCACACATTTAAGCAGTTTAGTAGTGGCAACAAAGCTAGAAATTTGTCAAATTATTTAACAAAGAGTTTTTGTTGTTAACTTTATAATTCAGGGCTGGGAATGCCAATTTTGTGTTTCACTATTGGTCTCAATTTATTTTCCATAGTCTTGCAAGTGATAATTTTTCATTTGTCCAAAGAACTCTGAATTCTGATGGGTGGAATTTTACTAGGATATGAATTTTCTAGCCATAAGGACAGTAGCATTGTAAAACACACCAAATCTAAAGTGATGTCTTTTTAAAGTTCTGTAAATAGAGGAAATGGCCAAACGTGTTAGGTATTTGAATATTTTGCAGCTAACCTCAGCTAATCAGATAGAAAATCACACCTAATGTACACAAAGGAGTGTTTAAAATCTTATTCATATATAATAACTCAAGAAAACCCTGCCTGTTGTTACTTTGAGCTAGACTCACTTTGTAGGTGCTTCAAGGTGTTTGAGTGTAAAAGGGAGGAAAGAATTTGGCCTATTTCTCCCCTTCAGGAACTTAACAATTGTAGAACCTTATAAAATCACAGGGTCTCCATTTTTATGACATCTGAGAAAGTCAGAGGATATAATGATATTAAATAAGTGTTACCACAGTCCTCTGAAGGCATAGATAATATACAGATTTTACTGGAGAAACTGAGTCACAGGATTGTCAAATTGTTTGTTATATTTGATAGCTCAATCACAGTTGAAAATAGCAATCAGGTATTCCCAATCTTATTTTCCAGCTGTAGCTCCTCTCTCTAAAAGGCACTAAGCTATAGTTTTGAGAAATATGAAAATATACAGCATAGGGAGAAGTTGTTCTAGTTTCACCAGGGGCTGCTCAAAGATCTATGGATGCCAGATCTCTCCCAGGGCAAAAATGAAAGAAGGAAACAACAAGGAAAATTAAAACTCTTTTAAGACTTGGAAAAGTTAAAAGAAATGCAAAAGCAGAATGAGTTAATACTAGCCAAAGGAGCTAGGGGAAGTAAGAATAGCATTTCAAATATATTGGAGAAAAAAAGAACTAATGGAGTGAAAAAGCAAGCTCAATAATAAATGAAGAGGGTGACAAAATGAAAGCTGGTTCTGAAATGGCTGATGCACTGAGCTACTTTAAAAATCAGCCTTTGACAAGAAAAATAAAAGGAAGAAGGACATAATAGACCAAGTAATTAAGACCTTTTCAAAATAGTTGTTGATAAAAAAGAGTAAGGCAATACTTAGAAAAAATGGAATAAATGCAAATCAGCAGGTCTGGATGATAAGCATAGTATGGTCTTAAGAGACATAGATAATGAATTTACATAATCGCTAGTAATTATTTTTGAAAAGTAAAGTACAATTGAGGATTGGGAAAAAGCAAATCTAATACCAATCTTTAATAAAAGAAAAACAGAGTATTCTCGTAATTACCATAGGGCTGCCTGTTGTTGTTTATAAAGCCTAGTGTTGTGATAGGCACTTTACCAAAGCTGCAAGAAACCATCCTTACCCCAAAACAATTTAACTTTTGACTTGATATGTCTTAGTAGAATATGACCTAAAAGTAAAGCGGTTCAAAGAATGAGAACAGTAGGAATACAGGGTTTTTTTGGTTCATTACCTGTATGTACATATCTTCATGATTGCATAAAGATTTGTGGTCTATTTGAAGTAATAACAGTGATAAAGAAATAAGATAACAAATATTATTGCTCTGATGCTGAAGGTTTTACCCCATACTTTCTCTTGTCTCCACTTGCTAAGCCCAAAGGCGTTTCCAGGAGGCCAAGGATATCCAGGCAGGTTCTATTTGCCTCCTCCCTGTTGCCTGGCCCCTCTGCCTGCCTCATGTGGAGATGAGTAAGATGGAGCTATGCTTCAAAGAGCTCTTGACCATAGTTTGTTCCTGAACCACACACATACTCACAGTGTGGAAAGAGAAGTGAGCATGCAGATAAAATAATAGAAGTGATCTTCTGGGCTTGCTTTTCCACAGGCTTCTTGGGTGTATAGTCTGATCTGGCTCTCCCTTTTACTCTTCTCCACACCTGGGCCCAAGAGGGTGCACCCAGGGGCTTCTAATGGTTTAGGAAGAAGGAGGGACCATGCCCATCTAGTGGAACTCCCTCCACTTTTTCCAGCTCTTCTCTGAGAAACATGGAGGAGAACATGGGTTCTGAAGGTCCAAGTGAACCTTGGACCACTTCCTGAGGAAACACAGGAATCCAGTTTCCGGAGGATATGACATAGTGAGGGGAATAAATGAATTTAAGGGCAGAAAATCAGGCAAAAATATTTGGAAACTATGATTTAATAAAAAAAAAAAATATGGAGGAAAAAACTTCATAGATCTTTGCTTACATGAAGGGATAGATAAAGAATTTTGCAAAAGGTTTTGGGCAGTTGAGATGAACTTGAATGTGCCCATATTGCCATGTGAATTTTCCAGTTGGTTGCAGGAGTGCAAGCTGTATTTTGGGATGGAGTAAGGTGTCCAGAGGTGTTCTGCAGATGTGAGTGAAAGACTTAATTTGTTGATCTTGTGATTAAGGAAGGGGAGGTAAACAGACCATTCATTAAATCTGCAGGTCATACTAAAACTGTGAGGTGTTGCCAACACCAGCGAGGACAGAGTGCGAAGATATAAGAAGAAGTGAGGACAGGTTAGAAATATGGACAGGAAATCACAAAATGGGATTCAACTTGGCAAATGGAATCTAATACATCTGCTGAAATAATAATGCAAAACGCAGATATTCAGGAGTAAGATGCTTGTAAAGAATTGATGTTGAAAAAAGGGCTAGGAATGGCAGTGGGTAGCAAATTGCGTACAAGTTTGCAGTATGATATGACAACCAACTGGCCCCCCTCCCCAACAGTTCTGTTCTTGCTTGCATCATGTTATAGAACAGAAATGGGATAGACCCCTTCTACAGACTATGATAAGATATAATACTGCACACAGCTTTAGGCATGTCATAAAACAATAGTAGATATGAATAGGTGTAGTAATTGGAAGCTCTCTCATAGTGAAATGAGACTGGACAATGGAAGTCTTTCTGCATGGATGGGTGAACGCTGCTGTCTTTTTCAGCTTTAATTTTCATGTTTCTGTACAAGGCAAGTAAAATGAACAGTAGTTATTGTTTAACCAAGTATCCTCACATCAAACATGTTAATTTCAGTTTTTTCTGGGTCAGATACTTTGTTAACTGTGACATCTTGGCACCAAACTAACCATAATAAACTGCCCCTAGCCCAAGTGGTTCAGTTCATTGGAAGGTGTTCTGTAGTAGGATGCATTAGTTTTCTTTCCTGAGATAGTAGATGAAAGAAGGCTGCCCAGAAAAGATAATTTTAAAACATACTTATCCTTACCTGTATGTTTGAATTTTTGGACAATTGCAGTTTGAGTATTTTTCAGCCACTCAGTCAAAAGTCACATTATATGTGTGTAAATATATATTATGCATGCCCCACTCTAATGTAGTCAGGTAGTGAAACTTGATAATTTACTCTGCAATTTGCATACATGACTTACCTTTTAACGTAAGTCTGCTCTGCTGGAGGAGGGCTGTCTTTGGCAGAAGCAGAAATACAGGGAATACTGTCCTTCAGAACAGTGGCTCCTGAAGTAGGGTACAGAAAGATGAAACAGTTGTTAATAGCCCTTCAGTAAGTGTAGCTGTTGCTCCAGGAGTGTATGGGTGCTGCAGACCTTTTGATTTGTATCCAGCTGGTTTTCTCTGCCCTTAGTGATTCTAGAAAGCCAACCGGATCCTATTTGTCTGGGCCTTTTTGCCAATGCTCTATTTCTTATATCCAAAAGCATGTTTATTACCTAGAGTTGATACAAACAGTCAGATGAGATCCCAGGCTGCTAGATAAGCAGATCTCCCTTGTCCATGTCCTTCACAGAACAGGAAATATGTAGATATTATCCATTACAGTTTTTCATGTCACACCAACTACTGCAGAATATAAGTATGTGTAATGACATACTGATAAGAAAACAAAATGGAGAAATACGTATTGCAGTAATACTTCTATTATAGAAGGAACCAACAAATATTTTTAGTTACTAATGTCATTGGAAATTCATTTTTATTAAAATAAAAGGATCTACTGCTCTCTCTTTTACTTTATGAAAGTATCTTTTAATATCACCACAGAAAGATACTTGTTTGTTGACCTTCAGTGCAGCTGCCAATACAGTTGAATGCTCTCTTCAACACTGACCATTTTTGCTGCTGGTAGACAAGCCTGTCTCAAAGTCTTATAACCTGTTACTTAATAAAGAACAGAAATGGGATTTCATCATCAAATAAATATCACATTTAGGAGGTTCTACTAGTATAATGGTACTTTACCTTGTTGGGTTTTTTTTTCACCCTTACTTAGACATATTAGCAATGCACTTATTAAGACAGAGAGAGACTCTTCAGGTCAAGTAGCCTGGTTATGTATTTCTACGTACGAAGCTAAAATCATGCAAAGGACCAAAATTGCAAGAGGATAATCCATTATTTCCAAGCAATATTGAATGAAGCAGTAGTTGCTTGTTTTCTTTAACAATCAAATTATGGGTTATAAATAAAGGACTAAGCCCAGAGTGAAAAGTAGAAGTTCAAATGAATATTCAGAAAAGATGTACTAACTCTTTGTTTTTATCACAGTACTTGTGCTACATTTGTCTTGATCAATTTACAGAGCTTGAGACTACCTCTTCTTGAGATGGAGATGTGTTGAATACACATCTTAATACCTTGTTAAATCAGCTTGTTAAAACAGCTTTTGATTTACTGTGTTCATGTAAAGGTTTACGAATTTTAAAACTTATATGCTGGTGCACACGCACAGCATTTAAAATCAGAACTGGGCTATTAACGTTTTCCATTTCTCATCATGGCTTAAAAGGGCTAAAATTGCACATTTAGCTGTAGAATAAAAGATGTAAGCCTCTTAAAGGGCTTTTTGACACTGCCAGCCTGGTAGGTCTTTTCTTATCAGTGTATTTATTTCTGTATTTATTTAAACAGAGAGATGGATTTTAAAGATATTGTTCAACTACAGAAGAAAAATAATAAAAGTAAGCTGGAGTTCTGAAAAAGCTGGGTAAAGTCCTTGCTAGAGGAGGGAGAAAACAGCCCAAAGTTCTAGTGTCCATTCCCAGTGCTGTAGGTGCAGGTACCATAATTCAGACTGGTGAGGGCTGCAGCCTGAAAAACATAAGGGTGGGAGACCATGTCCCTGAGGTTTGGTTCTCCCAGTCTCCCACTTCAAGAGCACTTCAGCAGCAAGTTGCAGGTATACACTGGCCAAGTTAGTGACAATGGGATTGCATGTGGAAAGAAAGAATTCAGGGATATGATGACAGCTATGCATCCCTATATAGATTCATCCTGTAGACATAAATAAATTGGCTGGATTGCTTTTGGTGTTAGAGATGCTTTTAACTAAGGTGAAAAAAATGAAAACAGTAGAAGGACTGATGCAATTCCATGATGCTTTGGCAATCAGTGCCACAATAAAATTGTTACAAATAAAATGCCACAAAAAAAGAGATGGCTATTTTATAAGAAGTTTCAACACAGTTTTGTAATCTCTTTGTAGTACCAGTTGTCAGTATTTCATGAAATAAATAGCAGCCGTAATTTCTATGGGATTGTTATTTTTGATGTTAGATTTAGGAAACATAGGTAACAGACAGAAACATAATGCATAGCAGCCGTTCCTTTAACAGCAGATTGCCTCTTTTGCAGGTATCTTAACTTCCCAGAGCTGGTTAATGTTCTTGGTAGTATTCCTAGCTTTTTAATAGTTTCTATCTCGCCTCTGCCATTTTATGCAAAGTACAGTAAATGGGTGAGAAATTAAGTAAATACCCAAGGGAGGATCAAAATAATTTATAGTACTCCACAGACATTTCGAGTCTTGCAGTCTCTGAGCAACCACTTGCTGAGCTGAGTAGCTCAAAATGGTATACTCCATAAATCAGAAATCCAAGTCAGGGTTTCTGAAAAAACATTATTTTGCCAATGATTTTATTAAAACCAGTACAAAATATGTAGTTTAACATAGGCCTTTTCCAGGCTTCACAGAATTTGAGGATTTTGATAAAACAAACTTCATTTAAATGAACAAGCAGTGTATTTAGAAAGATATATAGTTATCAAGCTTTCTAATAATCGTAATGGTATTTATGCAAAATACTTTGTATAAACCCAAGAATTTACCGGGTATGTGAAAATATATGTCTATCAAACTGTGGTGTATTTGTTTTAGAGGAATATATGTTAATTGTGTATTCATGTGAAGTTAGTAATCACCAGAGGCAAAGAATGGACAGGCTTGGAAATCAAAATCTTCACTTTATCTATGAAATGGATATATAGCTTATTGCTATATAATATTACATTTCACACTGAGCTTTGAGGCCATGATATCTAGGAATGAGGGAGACAGTGCATTCCTCATATCTCAAACTCTGATGAAGCAGCAAATTAGTGCCAGTTAAGGTGTTGGCTTTTTTATGATGTGAATGCATCTGGTAGAAGCGAAGCCTACAAATTAGCCTTTACTTAGGCCAGTGAATAATTATTACAGGGTAACAATTTTAGTTAATTATTCTAGACTTTTTCATTTTTTGGTAAATGGCACCTAGCAATAAAGTTTCTACTTTTATCAAATGCAGATACCATGTCCTGTGATTTGAATGCTACCTTGTTTGCAGGTATTTATGGGACTGATAGAAAACATGAACTTTTACCCTGCAATTGCAAGATAGCAAGGAAATTACGTTTATTCTGCTTAGTTTTATGCAGCGTGGCTTGTGTCTGCTAATAACTGACAATCCAGCTACAAGCGTATAAGAGGATGGGTATGAAATGATAAAATCAGGAATGTGATTCAAGTACCATTTAAGATGAAAAATCTAGAATTTTAAAACACTTTGTGGTTCTAACAGTAATGCTGCTTTCATTACTACTGTACCTCAAATCAGCAGAGAGAAAAGCTTCTGAAGTTAAGATTACCCATAGGATTTGTAAATCAGATTGATGGAAGTAATTGGTAAACTGCTTAATCAAGCCTTGCTTGGAGGTGAATAAGGACTGCAGGATAGAAAATGTAGGCTGTATAAGTAACCCAACAAGTCAGTAGAGTTCTTTTTTCTGAAAGAAACAAAGATAGCAGTAATTAATTACCCTGACTCTGTGCCA
>NC_044007.1:33721741-33791741 GCF_900496995.4 Aquila chrysaetos chrysaetos | reverse complement strand
TGCTAACGCTCCTTAGTTTAGCAGTTTTTATTCATTAGAATGGAAAATAAAAAACTCTCTTTTTAACTGTTGGCTCTTATCTAGCCTTCTCAAGCTCCATCCTGGCAAAATGCCAAACAATTCCAAAAGCATTTGGGACTAAAGGTTACAAAGGCACTGTAGTGATTTTCACTGAGATAAGAGTGAATGTTATTAAAATTTTGTGTATTGTTTAGTGGGTATAATTAATACTGGGCAGTAGTTAGTCTCAGTAACAGCAAAATTCAATACATACGGGTTTATTTATAATAATTGGCAATAGCATCCTGTGAGATCTTTGCGTTAAAAAAAGAGAAAATACCAACACGATATTCTTTGTTCTAACTGTCTTACAGCAATGGACTTTACTTTCAACTATGTCAGATGTGACTTTTATATATAGGTTTGGTAAATATTTTGTTTCTCAGTATCACAGGTTACGAGTTTACTGTATATTTCTGTACCACTAGCCAGACAGACTTGTCCTGGGTGATTTAAAAGCAGGAATACTCTAAGGTTATGAAGCTAGTTAAGACACCAGATTAAGAGCAGACTTTTGTTTAGTTTCCAAAACCTGATAGTTCTCTCTTATGATTCGCTTTTGGAGGGTGTACAGTCATACAGTTCATACATAATCCAAAGTATTTCTCCACTTCTCCTTTGTAAGAAAGACTCACTGTGACTTTCGCCCTTTGGGTAGAGATGGGAGCAACCACTTCTAGTTCTGTAAGATTGTTTCCATGCAGGTTTCCAAAAAAAATCCCCACCTGTGACCTCATCCTTCAGGACGCTCAGTAGCCCAGGTGGGGCTTGAGCCCTTCCACCCCGGCTGTTGTCAGGGAGGAGGGCACTGATTTGGGGGAGAGCACATCAAGGCAGTATCTGTGCTGTTAATTTTGGGATAGATTTCCATCCCTTTCGATGGTGTTTCTAAACTCCAGGTATTTAATTCAGAGTTGTTTGTGGGTGTTCAAGGTTGTGTGTGTGTGTGTATGTGCAACACAGTTAATTATTTTATTTAGCAAACAAATTTTTAAACTTGCAGCTTCATTTTCTTTCTGTGATTAACTAATTCAATTTTCTTTGGCCCTCGGCCCTGTCATGGATTAAGTGGGGAGATTTTGAACTACTAATTTTTGATCACTATGCAAAATATGCCTAGAACATAAGCGTTTCAGTTGGCATTAACTATAAACAAATTTCCAGTGGTATTTAAACGTGTGACCATAAAATATTTCTCTGGCATTTTCTTACTAGTTAGCAGCTGTTACAACAGTCTCCAAACATCTATTAAGTAAAGGAAGACATTTTGTAATATAGATTAATAGAAATGAGCAAGAAGATGATAGGCAAAAAAAGCTCGGTATACAACTGCCTTTTGTTCTTAATTGGAAAAGTGTATAAACAGACTGAATTTCAGTATGAATGTTAGACTTCAGCTAAGTTCCATAAGTTATACTGAGTGTAGCTTAACACGTTTAATTTCAGACATAACTGACACTAATCAGATAGGGATTTTTGAAAACAATTTATTCCATTTCAATGGAATTTCCATTTTACTAGCTGTAATCTCAAATATGTAAATGGTAGCCAAAGCTGGATGTGATGTTTCAGTTAAGAATTTTTTTTTTTTTTGCCCATTGTTTCTTCTAGCATCTTCTTGCCAAATCTTCTGGAGCGCTTGTAATTTCCTCTGTACAGAGCCCAACAGGCTCATCAGCAGCAGAAGGTAAACATAATAGATGTGAGGAATTTCTGGAGATTTATGAGGTTTAGCTTTCTGAAACGTACACTGTGTCTGGCAATCCTAGGATGTGGCCACATGTGGACTCTGCGAATTGAAAACGTTATAAATGGGGCATCATTTAGCCCTTGTTAGAAATAAAGTTTAGGAACAAAAGATGCGTTCTGCAATAGCATTTAAGTATCATTTCTGCCCTGCAACAGTGGGTTTTAGCTCAAAAGGATAATGATCAGGGAGGTTAAGCTTTTGTTAAAATGTCTATGAAATTTGACAAACAGATTAATATCCCTACTGTTTAATAAATTAAGCTTACTACTTACAGTCACCCATATCTCTTCACATTGAAACAATCAGATCAGAGATCATTATACAGCAACCTAGGAACATGAAACTACGCTGAACTAAGGAGATTGGCATTATTGGGATTTGGTATCAAAAGCTTCAGAGCAAAAAATGTAAAAGTACAAGCCTCATAACTGTACCATTATTCTAAACATTAATTTGTTAAATTCTCCCATCTGTTTATGAAAATGTAATTGAAAAATTGCACTTCTACATCAGTTTATTGAGCTGATAAAGGAAGATACATTAGCAAAGACAGAAATATGCCATCCTAATGATCATGATAATATCACTGCATGTTAAAGTGCTCTTTTAACCTTTTTCAGTGGGCTTTACTGATATTAATTAATCAGCTTGAATGCTGTCAACATCTCAAGCACTAGAGTGCTAGTTCCAATTCTGTGCCAGGCATTTCTCTGCATCTTTTTCTTTTATATGTTTAGCTAGAAGAGCCTAGAAGAGCATTAGCAGAACAGTAGAGAGAGGCCTCTTCTTCCTGCCCATTGTTTACCCGTAGTATTGCCTGATGGAAGAGCTCGATGTCCATAAGCCTAGGGTTTTTTTTTTCACGGCCTGTTTCATCACCATTCTCAAGGACTTGCATAAATGAAAGATGGGATTGTTTGGAGATAAATATTGCTGAGAATATCACTTTAACACTCATCATCTTCCACAGTACACTAAAACAGAGGGAGAAGGTAGCCTTTAGTGAGAAAGATGGTTAAACAAAAGCTTCTCTGACTTCTGAGATGAATGGCACTTGAAATATTGCTCCTTGGTGTGTTTAAAATCTAAAAACTTTGTGTGGTTGCCTCATGCTTTTGTTTCTGGTGAGTAATAATGCTCTAGGATGCTTCCAACTGTAGCAACCTAATTGCTGAGATTGAAATGATAACCATTTACATATCAGCTTTGGGCCAATAACAGATTCAAATGGACACTGTTTCCAGAAGTTTTTGTGTATTGATTTCCTAGCATTTCTCCCCTTTCACTAGCACTGTGAGCACAGTGAATCTGGGAGAATGAACACTTTTATCTCCCAGCATTCATGTGCATGTTCATAAAATGTGTAGGCACCTTAAAAGCATTAATAGTATTTTTTGAGCTTCATTTGGAAGATAATATATTTCAAATACCAGAGTATAAAATAGCTAGATATCATTGGAAAACAACATTTAATTATTAATGAAACCAAGACATTGGCTTGGAATGAGAAGCAACTGCTTATTTACTGGAGATTTTACAGCAAAGGTAAATAATGAAATGTCTTTCCTAAGCTAACATACATAGGGGGTTTGATTTAAAGGTATTTCTTAACATTGAAAATACAAATAAACATTTTAACTCCCCTGCAAAATAGGAAAATTGTCTTGAGTTTGTGCAGGCTTTGTGTGCATTTGTCACGAGCAGCTATTGTGGAAGTGGGATTACTGCCTGACAATTTCATCATGTCTGTGAAAGTAATGTTTAGGAGGTGAAGTAATACAATTGATGCTAATCCAGCTTTTTATAATCAGCCTCCTATGTATATAATATTTATGTTATTGTCTGTGCAGGGTTTTCTTTTCCTAGAAGCATTCCTTATCTACTAGAATTCTTGTTTGACAAATGAGATTGGATTACCAAGTCACAGCTGTATACACTGGTTGATGTATTGCTGTAGGATTGATAATTCAGTAAAGCAATGTAGTATTTGGGGGTTAATTTTCTTTTCTTAGATACAAGAATCTAATGCTGCTTGCTAGATATTTTCTTCATTTTTGTTATCTAAGTTTTACCAGGTTTAGACTAGTTATTGACTCAGTTAATGTAAAAAATGTTGATATGCTGTCAATATTAATGTAGATGTCAGTCCAACACTAGTCCCTAATGTATGTAAGAGCAAGTATTTTTTACCTTGATACAGAAAGGCAGTCATGTGTGAGATTTAATATACATCCTAATCTATCTTGTCATTGCACTAGCCATGGGTGATGTGCTAATGTATGGGCAACCATTTTCTTTTTCTCTTCACACAATGGAATAGATACACATGAATGACAGCCAAGTCTCCACTCTGTAATTATTTGGAGGGCAGTTAGAACGTACAGAAGGAATACAGTAGTTTTACTTACAGACATAAAGTCTGTGGTCTTTTTTTTTTTTTTTTTTTTTTTTTTTTAATATTCCAGGGAACCATATGATCACTAACAATTGGAAAAAAAAAACCCAAAACCAAAAAACCCCCCGAACCCAAGAAATGGCTAAACCTAAGTAACCTTCATAACACACACAGAGTTTGGAATTTCAGTTCTGAGTCCTTACACACCCAGCCAAAAATTTTTTATGTATTTGAATGCATTCTTTGTGCTGACATCATCATTTTGATTCACTTTCTTGGCAAAATATGTGTTTTATAATACAGAAGATTTGTCATCAAGTATTTCTAAGAAGTGAATAATCAGATGAGCTCTTTAATTAAATGTCTCTTTTATATTCATTTTCCTTTTCCCTTTCTCCATTTCTTTTTCAAATTGTGAACAATTACAGAAATATGGGATTGTGAATATAAGTTGACACAATGTAAGATAAGCAAGCAAAAATTAATGTCCATAGCATGTCTCATCTTTGTGCGTGTTGGCAAAACCAAAAACCTGAATATTGCTTTTTATATAAAAGACATTTTGATGAGATTGCAGTTTCCTAAAAAGCAAGTCCAAAATTACATATTTCTTAATGCAGCTTGCGTCAACAAATCTTTGACTTCTCATATTAATGTATAATATAGCTTCCTTTTGTTCCTCTTTTCAAACTGTAAGAAACTGTCTTTATGCATTCAATCTGTCTTTGTGTGAGAGAAAATGAAAATGAGGCACACTGTCCAGATCATAAAGATAAGCAACCGCCTGCAATTTCAGCATTATTTTTACTACATATTTAAGGAGGGAGGATACATTTTCTCCCCTGTGGTTGGATGCTATTATTTGTAGACTAAAGCTATTGCTTTCCTAGCACCTTCCAGTGCTCCATTCAGAATTAAAATCACTATGCACACCTTCACTAACTCTAAATTGAGACTGGTATAATTTCAGCGATGGAAACTGAGTGCAAAATTCTGCACACAGCACTTTATATGGAAATATTCCATTTAGGAAAAAAAAAAAGGAAAAAAAAAGAATTCCAAAACATTCTATTTTTAGAGTATATGTTATAATCCCCATCCTACTTAAGTTTCATATGAGTATTCTTCTTCTCTGAGAGTAGTAATATAAGACAATTTAAATTGTTACCTTATGTTTTCATGGGGTAGGTTTGTGACCACTGACAGTTATAATTTACAATGATTATGGACATTAACATACTTGACTGTCGCTATTATTTTTATTTCAAATAGAAAGACTTTCAGTGCACTAATGGTATGGGGAGTTGATGTTTTATCTTCACAGAATGCTACAAAGTTCCTGTCAAACTATAGCTACACTGATGCACCAGCACTTATTCACAGTCAATAGGAAGTATTCATTTGTGCCTGTAAGGGAATCTTGTGTAAACCCATAGATTGAGTCACAGTAGGTACATCCATCTGTTTGTGTGTCTACTGATCTATCTAGCTACCTGCTACACAGCGTAGGATCTGAATATTTGTTGGAAGTTCCTAAAATGAAAGAGGGGTGGTGTCAAATGCTTTAATACACAAATAATTTCTGCTCACTAAAGAGTTTATAGTGGCTTCTATGTCACTACTCATTCAAGTAAACTCTATGCACATTTCAGTGTTTCTGTGTTTCTGAATTAGGAGTATAAAGTTTGATGAGACACAAGTGATGTTGAAGCGGCCTGACAGGCAGTAGATGTGTTCTCACAAACTTACGGCTTTTGCAAGGTCAACATTTTCAGAATATCCATTCAAATTAATCATCAATCTTCCACCTTTTATAACTCAAATCACAAAATCTATTGCCAGTTAAAATTTATGTCAGGGTTTAAATCTGAATTTCTTACCTGTAAATGCTACCATCTTCTCTTGTTGTAGATTAGTGGCGTTGCTGGTAGTATGTCAACATGTAGGTACTGTGAAGATCTTGAATTAAAAATATCTACAATAAATTGTTGGAAAGCCTAAGAATATTGATTTGAAATTGAGCATAAGTGCTAAGTTTTTCAGGAGGAGTAGGAAATCAGGTCTTTGCTTGAATATAAGGTGTTTATCCGTGATTTAAATTTTTCTCTTCTAAGTTTTTAAAAACACCCATGTAGCACACAAGACCATACAAACCAGTTCATTTAGTATCTTTGCAACCTGTCATGTTAATATATAAATACATGTGCATACGTATTTAGACAAATCTAAAAACATGCATTATTTACATGGTGTAAGAGATTTTTTCTGAGCCATTACAGTCTATTATGTAAATATGTATTTAAAGGGCATAATATTTTTTTTTAATTTCATTGGATTTTTGACTTGATAGGTCATAATGGCTAGGATTCCTTACACAGTACCTCATAATTTATTTCGGTCTGTATTATAGATGTTGCTATGATGTTAATATGAATTTGCATATAAAATATGCTTCAAGAAGTTACTGTACACATAAAGATTAATAATTCACTGATTTTAAATGGAAGAGAGAACATCAAAACTGATTAGTTCATATAAGGGTAAGATTCATCCTCTCTGCAGAAGGCTAGCACAAAACCTAGGCATCATTTAAGCCTCACTTAAGCCCTCAAAATGCAGCTTAAATGGATTTTAACTGGTGCATAGGCTTTGTTCTGGCAATCAGTGAAGTAGTGAATTTAATCCATAAGAGAATAATGTATTTCTAAATGCTCCTCATTTCTAGAAGTGAATTAGTAGATCTCCTAGGAGCTCTCAACTTCCAGCAGTCCCCCAAATTCTACCTCACTGTTTCCAAGAGAAGTGAAATCCAGTTTTAGGAGAAACATGCAAAGCACCTTTCTCTGTGAAGAATCCCATCTGGTTTGGGTCACGTCTGTATCAACAATGGAAGACAGTATAGAGGTGGCCAACCTGGTTTAGAGTACATAGATACATCCGCTATAGATTGAGGACAATTATTTATCCCAAATTTATATTCCAGCTCATGCAAATTTAGATTCCAGCTCATGTTCCATAATTAAATATGGAATTTAGCCATTCAGTGGATTCTGAGGTGCCCTCAAGATCATTATTATTCATGGAAACTGTGTGTTCATCTGGTTACTGGGATGAGGTTTAATGTTTGGATATGTTCATTTTCAGTCAACAGATATGACTAAACACAGGCAGTAAGGAAAAAAAAATGGGCTCAGATTGTTCTTTACCAGCTAATAGTTCTGGTTACGGGACAGTGCTGGCACTAGTAGATGGTTTTGTAATAGGAACCTGACAGCCGCCAGTAGCAGATGCTAAGGGAACGAACAGAGGAAGAGGTCAAGCATATAGTCATGCTTCCCTGGCATAGCATCCCAGCTTCTGGCAAGTTTTCCAGACATCTAGTTTTCAGCAGACCAGGCTTAAGCTGTGAGCACAGGAGAACAAAGAATACCTACAGAGTTTAATAATGGAGAGCATCTCAGAAGGGACAGTAGGAAAAGGGAAAGTGTGACTTGGGCTCCAAAACCTGCTGGGAATGAGGATGTCAGAGGAAAATAGACATGTCTAGGTAATTGTGAAATGGCAGAAATGTAGTTACGCTGGATTCTTGTTGGGTGCTGGTTGTTTTAAAATGCATTTATCTAATACTTTGTTTCTAAGCAATATGTTTTGAAGAACAGCTGTTTGTAGGATACGTCCAGGCTCAGATTGCAAAAAGAGCTTCAGGGCCTAACTTGAGTCAGGACCGTGGAACAATACCAGTTTATAATACACAAAATATGCAAAACACATTGCAGCGTCAGAGTAGGAGCTGTGTGGAGAAGTAGAGGTACAGGGGGGTGTAGGATCCAAGAAATTCTTCCTAAGTCTACATAAATCCCAGGAAACTCAAGTGGGCCAGTGTCCCATCCAAAGATGCCTTGCAGAAAAGGGCTTGCATTCTTATGGACAAACTTTTCTCTGCTGGAGTTACCCCTGCTCATTGGGAAGGAGGAACCAGCTACACTGTTTGAAAAAGAAGGCAGAAGTGGAGTTCCGTTTGCACTCATGTCAGCCTCATCTTACAGAGGTTTCAGCTAACGTTTTCCAGTGGGGTCCATAACAAGCAACCATGAGATCAAGCTCTTTGAATAACCTGTCAGTGAATCAGTGCAATGATTGCTCATGGGCAGCATGACACATATTGAGCCCAGGGTCAACTGTTAGCTGCCTAGCCCAGGTGGGATGCCACAGAAGAGGCCCTGTGTCCTTGCTACTGACTCTTCCTGTAGGGCAAATTGTTCTGACAATAGAAGAGGATTTGATTTCAATGAATCTCTTCCAAACATGATGAAAACAAAAGCTAATCTGAACTAGCCTAAACCTGGGTAATGTACTCACTGGTCACAATTAATCTTTTAATTATAATCTATTGACTAGGCAAAATTAAGAGTTACATTCAAGCCAGTTGACTTGTTTTGTGTTGTTTTGGGAGGGGCGTTTTGGTTGGTTGGTTGATTGGGATTTTTTTTTTTTTTTTTTGGTTACAGCAGCCTGTTGAGTGGTAGGTCAAATTCTAATAGGCTTTGAGGAGAAACATCCTGATGGGAACAGAAATACTTGTCCTAGATAGCCTGTGCCAGGCACACTTCAACAAGAAATGTAAAACTGTATCCTGAATTAATATGGTGCAGTCTTCAAATACCTTGCTGAACTGAGGCCTGGGCTGTGCAGGGAGAACCCATACAGAAAAAAATGTTTCTTAAACTCTGTCTCTGTCAGATGCCACATAACACAGGACTGAGGCAAACTGAATTCCCTTCATTTTCCCCTATTTTCTAATCTTTTCCCCCTTCTATCTTAGGCAGAGCCATGGACTGGAATGACTCTGTTCTTCTGGCTTTGTACATGTAGATAGCTGTCAGCTTCTATATCTGTAATGGAAGCTCTACAATATCATTGAATATATTAATTATTAAATTTAATTTAGAAAAGGTAATATCGAGCAGTTGTATACAAATAATCCAAAGAAGTCCTCTGGAACATAGGGATAGGAGCTGCTTACAATTGTAAAGCAAAAATATTAAATAATATACATCACTTGGGTTTATCTATGCTCTGTGTGATAGTAATTTCTTCACATTCATATTCTGAATGTTTACTAGTACATTTTATAGGAAGTCATTACAGTACTTGTTTGAAAACCTCTTTTTTAGTGATTACAGATCTCATCCCTTTTGACTTTGGAAGGAAATGCCAGATGTTACAATTCCCTATGGTGGGCCAATTACTTGCTAAAATTTTATTATTTTAATATACATCAAAGAAATGGTTCAACTGCATAAGCCTGAAAAACTTTTGGGGATTTTTTTGTTGTTGTTTGTTTTTGCTTTTTATACGTAACTTTAAAACATTCCAAACCAATTCTCTTTCTAGTTTGATTAAAAGAATCATATGAGCCTGGATTGAGACCTCGCTACTCAACTTTTAGCCTCAAGCAAATTTTCTTAAAAAGCCTGGGAGAAGAGGGCTGGAGGGGAAGCAGGGAAAGGAAGGAAGGAAGGAGGGAGGGAAGCCTCAACGGTGGAAATGCTGACCAAACCTTAACTATATCATCATGAATGGTGACGCTATAATGCAACGCTAACAAGGACTCCTGAGATAAATACAACATCAATTAAAGGCTTGCAGGTGTGTCACTAGGGGTGGATAAAAAGAGAGAATGGGAAAGGATTTGTGCCAGCAGACCTTATGGTTTTGCTGTAATTAGTAATCTGTGCAGGTGTCTATTATGACTAAGTGACAATAAATCTTGGTTTCTGTTTTGAATATTGCTTTTGTTTCCCAAGTTCCATCCCTGAAGGGCAGAAAGAAAATGACTGGAAGATTAATTACTGCAATGGTTACTTCCAACAAGATAAAATGGAAAGTAGTAATCCACTGAATGAGATTAAATGTTCTTCTTATTATTTTCATATTTTATTTTGATAACAGAAAACTGAAGGCAGTGTAGGTTGTGTGGGGGTATGTATGTACTCATTTTTGCATAATGATGGAAAAATAAGCCTACTTTGTCAGCAGCCTTTCTTGAGTTATGTGCATAAGGCAAATTTTTCTTCTAGTTCAGCAGAATGATGGAAAGGTATCCAAACCTTTGGATACCTACATTTGTGCAGTAACTTCTAATTCTAAGCACAGTGATGAACTGTAAGTAAATTTTACCATAGAGCTATGTTTTCCTTAGCCTCTCCATCTGCTCGTTTTTGACACCCCTGTCATTAACTGTCATTTTCCTTTAAATATACAGTGAAGCTGAAAGGCCAGCTCTACATCACATCATTTCAGATTAGGGGCAGTTCCTTTGAGCTGAGCACTGTTTAGGTGTCAGAAAGAAGTCTCTGACCTCTCTCGTACCACACTGCCGCAGGGCCTTAATTAGTACTGACTCCAGCCATTACTGCAGAGAGGACAAAGGCGACCACATCATTTTTCTACTTAGGAAGTTAGCGTCTGACCTAATAACTTGTCCAGGCTCGCAGGACACTGTAATGGCCACACAATGGCAGTGGGGATTATTTGTCAGACTCTTTCCTCCTCTAAATGTAGGATAATCAGGGAAGTTAACTATTGTATCCTTGAGTCTTGCAAGGGTTGTTTTAGGGTTTCGCTGTGTTGATTTGTCGTGGAGAAAATGACAGACCGAGAAGGAATCAGAAATTCAGAAAAATGAAGAGGGCGATAACAAAGTGTAGAGTGGTTTTTGTCATGGCTAGAAGTATCTGATTATTTAAAATATTGCTCTTCTTGTAAGACCTGCTCTGGTGCTATTGAGTTCAGTGGAATTTTATCACTTATTTCATGAAGAGCAAACTCAAATCCACAATCAAATGAGTTCCTTTTTTCTCTCTCCTCCTTCCTTCATCCCGCCCTTCTTCATCCCATCCCCCAATCTCATGCAGAAATTCACTCTCACATGAGAAACATTTTACAATAGCTTTTAGCACAGCATTTTTGGTCTATTTCACTAGAAATTGGACTTACTGCATCAGACGTCAGCATTATACAGTTCCACAGAATCTCCTTAATGTTCCTATTTGTTTGGTAACGTTCCACTGAGAAAACTTCATGCCAAAATATAATCACTTCTTAATCTAGAATGCTCTCTCTCTTTGTTTAAATTTTATTTTTATTTTGTAAATTAAATAAAGCAATTGAAATTGCTATAGAAGTTGCACGGTCTCATACCACGTTCCTTTATTATCAGCCAGTGTCACATGCTGCAGCACAGAAGCACACTTTATGCTACTGCAGCAGAAATTACTTTCACTGTAAATACATTTCAGAGAGTTGGCAAGACGATCTAAAACTTTCAGCGAGCTAAGACTCTGCTGCTGATCAGTTTGTCAAGGTATAGGTATAATGTATACTTACTATTTTTGAAAGCTGTTTAACTGTAATCGATTTGTCTACTAGCTTGAGCCTTGATTTTTGTCCTTCTTCTGTAGGTAAGAAGTAATTCTTCCTGCCTGCCTTACACCTCCCTCAAAACCACCACCACCAAAAAAAAAAAAAAAAAAAAAAAAAAAAAAGGAAAGAAAAGGCAAGACATTTTGGTTCTAATTGTGATATGATTTTCCACATATCTTGGTCTTTGTCATTTCAATTCTAGTTAGGATTATTTTTACCGTAGTGACTCTGAGCCAGATTGGAGTGTCAGAAATACCATAAAGTTACTACACCTCTAAGGAAATCTCTTCTGAAGTGATCACACAAAGGTAATTACAATATTATCAAAGCTGGAAAATGTTGCATAGTGTTTCTTGTGCTCAAACAGCATCTAAAGCAATAGAATACATTTAAATTCTACAACAGGGCCCAAACTAAGCACTATTTGCAAAAGACTAGATGAGTTTCTGTATAGAGCTATAACATGGGATAAGACTGTTTGGGCCAGACCCTTCAGTCTATGACAGTGTGATCAAGCATTATTTCATTTAGTCTATGAGCTGAAATAACAGCCAATAAAGTGTTTCGCAGTAGTCCTTTGACTACATATCATATATTGCAATTTCCTTGTTCTCTTTTAGATTGCCCACATACATTGATCTTTTCTGAGAAGCAGGGAGGTGAACTTTACCTTCCTGAGCATAAATAATTCCAGATTCAGAAATATTCATTTCACCAGAAAGACACAGCACAGAAGAGGTCTATATGAACGAAGGGACTTCTGACTTTCTGTGGATCTGTATGGCTACAGAAGTTTTTTCTCCAAAACCAAGAACAGCATCTGCTGACAGCTATTTCAGCAAATTAGCTGATGCTTTTTGCCCTCCATTTGCTGCAGAACAATATCTGGTCTGTGATTCTATTCATAAATTAGATTAAAATTTTAAAGGGCCACTGCCTAGCCACTTCTGCTTCTTAAGGATTGGCAGCTTTCTTACAGAAGCTGCATTAAACTGGGAGTTGCTACCCATCATTTTCCTATTCCACTGAAGCACGCAAGGAGGGCAGATGGAGAGGAACCTCAACACAACGTAAAGGCATCCTGGATACAGGGGTCCCTCCCACCTGCAGCAGAGCCAGTCCTAGGGGCATTGCAGGCAGCCACATTCAGCAGTCATGGATGAATGGTAAAGAGGGGGATCTCATCTTCCCCTCTGTCATTTATTTAATCAAGATTAAACACATTTTCAGATTATCGGCCACTTCACTGCCTCTCCCCACTGGTAGTGAGGCAAATGAATTGCTCTAGCAGAGGGATATGAAACTGCCTGGGCTGTGGGTATAGAGATAGAAAACAGAACTAATTTGTATGAGAGTTTCTCTCTCACTGGAGCCTTCCTTTCTTTTGTGCCCTATGCGGAAGGCTAGAAGTTCTTCAAAGCTGGTTGACTTGCCAAAATTCAGGATTCAGATTCAGGGGATTGGAAGGTCACTAGCGTGTACTATGGAAAAGGGACCTAAATAATTGAGATCTTATTTGTGTAAATGTATTTGGGTTTATGTGGCTGTTATTTGTGCATACACACTAAGGGCTGCACACATGCAGAAGAATATATATGGTCATTAATGAATGAAGTCTTATCTGTCTTTGTGTGTGCCTGACTGAGCTTGTGATGGCTGCTTTTGCAATTTTTTTTATGTTGCTGGTAACTAATAGACATTTTCTAACTTTCAACAAAAATTTTTTTAAAACTGTTGTTTGAGGGAAAATAATTCAGAAAGGAAGAAAATCAGAGATGAGGACTACTTGTAGAGAACATCAAGGCACAACACAAACTAAGAAAAGCCCAAGAAATCAAAGTTGAGGTTGACATGATATTTTCACTTGTGCCTCCGTGCCTTCTTTTTTTTTTTTTTTTTTTTTTTCCCCCCCTTGCTACATAATAAGATAAGAAGGGAGTATCAAACTTAACTTAGAATATTCTGGCTTTTGTTGGTTTAAGTCATAACCTTACTGCTGCTAAGACTTACTTCTTTGGCCTCTGAATAATATTTTTTTTGTCATGATGGTGTAGTTAGAAGAATCAGATAGTTTTAAAGCATATTCAACCATCCTTTTTACTTACTTTTAATCAACTTGTTCTTCTGAACAAGGTATGGAATTGATAGCTGTTATTGATTGCTTGTAGCATTACCTAATCTTCACTAAATGTAGGAAGCTTTTCAGATTTAGAAAGGTGGCAGAAAATGTCTAGTAATGACACTGCTGGGAATTGAAACTCAATACTGTGGTCAGTATAAAAGTGATATAGCTATAAGAGGTATTTTATTATAAGCCCATTGTTTTTTACGAAATGCTCAAGCTGGTGTAATTTACAGAGATTTTGAAGTTGCTTATGTATTTACCAGCTGTTTCAGTATTTCATTTATTCCAATTTACACCAAGAAAAAACTTTTATTAATGATAGGGAGCTGGAACTTTGGAAAACTACAGAATGCAAAGAATACAGTACTGTAATAATGTAGAAAAGAGATGGCATTTATGCTTTCAATACAAAGGGAAAATATAAGAAATCATTACAAAAACAGATATAAACGTGACCTTCACTGTGGTTCAGTAATTATCCTAGTCCACAGTATGGTGTTTGTATCATGATTTCCCTTATTTCCTCTTTGTTTTCATTTTTATCTGGGTACTTCACTGGTGAGTAATAGCTAAAGGGAACCCATTATGCAAGGCGAGCATTCAGTTTGCAAGTGAATTTGCTTGTAGCTATTGCCACATTTGAACCTCACTAATGTATGTAAATTAAAAACTCTGGTATTCGGATCGCTCCTGTTTGAAATAAAAACAGAATCTGATCATTACAATCTGCAAGCCAGGTATTATCACTGGACTAGTGAGCCGCTGATGATAAATTGTACTGAATAGCTTGTGGATAGAATATTTTATCTCAGTTCTCTATCACACAGCACTGCATAAAATAAGAATGATTCATCAAGCATGAGAGCTGGTGGTTTATGAAATTCATTGCTCACGGCAAGTGTATTTTTTAAAATTCAAAAGACAAAGCAACTCACAAGGGTTATTTAGTAATCAGTGTGAATTACTTCTAGGTATAAGCCTTAGTGGAAAAAAATTAAAAATACATTTGCTGTACAGGAAGCATTATTGCTGTAGGTGCTATAATTTAACTGCTTCTCATCTATAGCTTTTTTTTGTGTGTGACCATTTTGGATTCCAGTCCTCCTCCCCTTTATTTTTAAAAGTGAAACTGCATAATCAGTTGTAACAGAATTATTACATCGAACAAGTCTATTCTATGCTCTCAGCAGAAACATCTTCAGGGGCTTGTACACCTTAGGCTGCAGTGGATATTTTGTTTATTCAAAAAGACATGTAAAAGGAGAAGAGCAATATAAAGTCATCTTTTTTCCTTCAGATTTACAGTAAGAATGTTTCATTTCTTCTTGTGTATTGATGTCCCAAGGCAATGTTCCAAATGAAAAGATAATAACTTATGAAGAAGTGTCAAAAACTAATTAAGTTTTGTAACTTGTTTTTCCTTCACATAAAGTATATTTTTCATCACACTGTCCAGTCACATGCTGGGATTCTTGCTAACATCATCACATGCCAGTCACACCAAGTCTCAGTGGTTCTTCTCCTCCTGTCATTATTTTCAGCATCAATTAATTTTCTTCTGACCTCGCCTTTAGAAAATGTAGCAGGGAATTATCAGTGCATGCTTTGCACAGTCTATTTGGAAGGCATTAGGCCACTGTGTGTATTTGAAAATGGAGTAGGCCAAACATTATATTTTCTCACCTGCAGGGTTGCCTAGTAACCTGAATTAAGGATTTTCACCAAGCCTTCAAGACAAATAGAAAAACTGTAAAGCAGGTTGACCCAGGTGGGAGAGTCAGACCCACTGATGTAGATTAGCATTTTGAGTGGGGAAATATAAAATGCAGCTCCTCATTAACATTTATTGTGGAAATAGTTTTTGTAATTAAAGCAGCCTATTTTCTTGGCAAGCAAAAAGAATGTGATGCATCGTATTTCACTGTTGCTAAATTTGTGTTATGAAACACACTTTGTTTTACTTTTTGACATATTATTCACTTGCGGACTGTCAAAATTGAACACTCATTGAAAGGATTGAGGGAACATCTTTAAAACATATAAATATATCTTTGGTGGCATTCTCGCTAAAAGCATGCACGCTTGCCTATGTTGGGTAGCGATTCACATAGATATGTTCAGCTTTCATTTAATCACTTCAAGGAACTAAATTCCTTGTTTAATGTATTGCCATTGAAAAGAAAGATTAGTGTACTTTAGAGGTGGGGGTCATTCTTTGTAACGCTATTACAGCTTTGTCCTTGACATGCAAGATTCCTCCAGAAAAGGAAGAGGAGGGGGGGGAGCTGGAAATTCTGCCTCAGAGGTACAAAGCAAAGAAGTAGCACAATTAGGATGTCGGCACATAGTGACAGTCCTCTGCAAATGATGGTGTCAGGCCACTGAGGGGCCGAGGGTGGCAGGAGTGACATTCACCCTAGCAAGATGGAAATAAATGCCCTGTTTGATAAAAGAAAACAGACAATTTATGTATACCCTGAAGAGTTAACAGCTAGTGAGCCATTCCTATGGGTCAAGTGCTGCATTTGCATTTTGATGGGATGTTATCAAGTAATTAATGCACCAGTCAGGATTTATTACCTCAGGAGTGAACTGAAAGGTTCATTACAAAATCGGTTTCACTTGAAGATAGGCATTTCCTCAGAGTTAGCTTTTGACATGTTGTTCCTAGCTCTCTCTGCCTGTGGCAGCAATGGTAGAAGGCCAGTGAGGTGAAATTCATTGCTTAATAAGGGCATTCACTTTGGGTATTCTTGTGATAATAAATGTATACATCAAGGCCGCACTGCCTTGTCAGTTTAATTGCTTCTTGTGCTCCTTAACAAGCCAATCTTAATCAGTCTGGACCATGTTATGAATAATTTAGGGATCAGCAGACTTCACGCTTAATAAGATGTACTAGATTATAAAACTTAAGTGCACTGTTTATAGAAAGCATGCAAAACACTTTAAGTTTTTATTAGCAGCAAGGAAAAAAAAAAAAACCCCAAACCCAAACCTAGTAGTGAGTTATTCTAACATTTGCAGTTTGCAAGCAACAGCTGTGTTTCTTAATGCTGTAACCCCCCTCTACTTTTTTTGAAGGCCCACAGTTCGGCCTTTCTATCCCCCTAAGCCTCCGTCAGACATAATGGGAAATTTGAGTAGGCCATGAGATTAAAGCTCAGAATCGATGGCCAACCAGCAATTGTCATTTTAGAAAACATTCTTTTATCTTTTTAAATGCAAAGCAGATCTTATTTTAAAACATTTTCTGATAGACAAAATTACCTTCTTGGTGGTGGTGGCTGATGGCCTACGTGGATTTTAATGCAATTATTTAGATCTGAGATTGAGCTGCCAAACCTATATCAGCAATAGGATTTTTAAATGTTTTCCCTTTGTTTAATAATACAGGTGAAATGTAGGATAGACTGTAAATCATTCTTACATAAAATGCGAATTATTAAAGTAAAATACTTTTTATTTGTTAAGGTAATACAGAAATACATTAAAAAATAACAGAAGTAGTCTCCAATCTCTCTAAGCCTGTTATGACTTCTCTATTTAATAAGTATTGTTTGATTGAAAAGGAACATTTAACCTTTTTATTTTAAAAGAATTCTTTGTCCTCCATTTTACCTCAACATTTGCAGGCTATAAGTCGTCCACAGAGTAATGCATCATTCAGTTTATGACATCTAATAAAGGCCTACTGCAAGCATTAGAACCAGGTGCTTCAACAATTTTCCTTTCTGCTTGTAGCCGCTTCTGCTTGTTCTCTTGTAGCCTAAATGGGGGGGGGGGGGGGGGGGAAACCCCAAAGCACACAACAAAACCCTGCAATATTTTTTGCTATTTCCTTTTTTATTTTTTTCTCTTTAAGCCTTGACACATGCTGACAGCACTACGGTATCATTTGATGTCCGTGTAAACAATAGCTGCATGTATTTCTGAACACACAGCGTATTTATTAGTATTAATAAAGATGTAATTAAAGGCTATGCTTTCAGTCATTACATAATGTATTAAAATAATGTTATTGTTCAAATACATTTATGAATCAGGAAGATAGGTACCAGTAAATGAAAAACAACTTCAAACCTATTTCCCAACCTATAGCTGGACTATCATACTCCTTTGTTCTTGTGCAGGTTAATAGAGATTGAGGAGATGGGCAGAGGAAAAGCAGTGCAATTTTCTGCTATTTAAGCTTGGCGAAATGGCACTCTTCAGGAAGCAGCAAAAAGTATGAAAGCGTAATAGGCATTTTAAAAGTAGAAGTCCATATAGCTGCTTGAGGGATCCTCAGATTTAGGCATGCATAGAATCACGAATGAGATAATCAGCATTGTGAAATTGAAACCTGTCTGCTGCCTGCTGCTGTTCTTCCCTCTTTCAGTGGAGTGATTTGTAACACTCATCTTCTTCAGGCAAGGCAGCCTTCAAGATTATCCAGAACTGTCAATAGTAATTGCCAAAGTATTTTATTACCTACAGAAAATCAAAGGAATTTTATAACCAACAGTTATCAAGTTTCAATACACGGTATAAAGAGAGCAATTTTAGTTGGAATACAATCGTGTTTGGCTTGCTTTAATGTTCTTGAGACAATTCCTGTGCAACCAACTACAACATTCACTGTATTTAAGCTAGAGGCAAGAATATGCATGTGTACTTGTAGTCTAAAAAAATTACATAATGCTTACAAGCTTCTGCAAGCAAGTGGTTTTTAATTGCCATACAAACTATGCCTTAGCTAATTACTTCTAAAAAGAATGAGGTTTCTATAAAACTCGAGATGACATTTTGAAATTCTGGCAGTAGATATAAGTTTAACTGGGGCATTCTCTGTCATGAGGTAAATAAAATGCCTGGAAATTAGCAAAATATGACACTGATTATAAAGTCTGAAAACATTAATGTTGCAGCTCTTATTATGTTCTCTGAATATTATTGCTATGTGAACCGCAATTGTGATTGTCAGCCATTCATTTAATACAATTCTGCTACAGGGTCAGCCATGATTCAAAGCTTTTCAAATGCTTAGCTTCTTACTCAGGCTATGCATGAGTGAGGATTGCATCTTCTGTCCGACAGTGGTTTTCTGAGACATGCACCTCGTTTTCCTTCCCTGATACAAGGGAAAAGGAAGGTGTGACTGTCTAAATGCTTGGTGGGAGAAAATTCAGTTTCTATTTTTGACAGTGTATTTCCCTTCTAATTCATAATGTCAAGACTGCAGTGACATGATTATCTCTATGGGTTCTTTTAAAAACAAATACACAAATTTACTTGTGAAAAATTAATTGGCCTGGGGAAATGCCTCTTTTTAAGTTCCAAACCAGATGAATGCACTTGTATTTTGAGACATGTGCCCAGGATTTTATTCATGGCACCAAAAAGCAGGTATCATTTCAACTGAAAGGCTGCGCTGAAAGAGAAATAAGCCATGAAAAAATTTTATACTACTACAGCCATGAAGCTATGATTATAGCATAAAAGAGAGCTCTCCTTTCAACTGTGAACCTCCTTGCTCTTTCTACATAATCTTTTGGTTTTTTTTTTTTTTTAAAAAAGACCTGTTAATTAAATTATTAATTGCTGTTGAAAGGGTAAGGTACTTTACCAAGAACCTCCTCTCATAATACTGCAATATATGAAAAATTTAGCAAAATGGTAATTAGGGAAGAGGTTATTTATATACTATTAAAATGCTGATGTTGTAATTATCAGAGAGTTATTCAATTACACAGGGTAATAGACATTTTTAATATGAGGAAGATGACTAGTCTGCTGGAAATTTGCTAATATGATGAACCTACACTGAATCTTGTATTTTTTCACTCTTATCACTTATACTAGTTTGTTTGTATTGTACGGTGTGTGAAACATGCATTGATACATTATTCCATCTGGTACTTGTGTATGGATTACAGAAGTGTATTTTATATATACATCAACCAGAATTCTGCAGATGTTTAAGCACATCAGAAGAAATTGAACTAATTTGTCCCTTTTCATGAGAACTTAGTCACCTCAGCTGCACATCCTGAAAGGAGAAACATTCAGGTCTAACTGAGAGTTAATACAATAACATAATTACATTTCTTGTTTACTTTGAGCTGTGGGTTTGAACTGAATAATGACAGGAGAAGTTGATGTCTGCACTTTTCTGGGACCAGAACTTCGTATTTAAACTGGATGAGTGTGAATGCTAGCCCCTGGTTGTCTTAGTAGAGTATTGTCCCATCAATAAATCTGGAATTGGCAAAAGCCATAACTGAGCGTGTAATGTGGGCATTTTGTCAGTCTAATATACAAAATTATTGTTCTATTTGCTTGATTCATTTTATTTTAGACTTTGCCATTCTGGTTGTATCTTACTCTAAGCATTTTAGAAGTCTTATTAATTTTTTTATTAAAAGGAAGGAATTTAAACAGTACAGAGGAAGCATATACCATATTATTCCAGATACCGCATAGCTCAAGAAATGACTAGCGATCGTTTTTCTAATCAGATGTATGATCATGGAGACTGTCATGATATAATGGTGATATGGACATGTGGCTGTACTACTGTTTTCTCAGAAGAGGAATAAAATGTCTCCAATCTGAAGTTGATTGTAGTATTGGCATTCAAAGATTCAGAGCATAGGAACAAAAAAAAATCTGTCTGTGCAAAGCTGTACTACAACTCATATAATCTACAATGTCAGGTAATAAAATTAAGTAAATCTTTTTTAAATGTTCTTTTTCCTTCAAAAAATCAAGAAAGCAAGTTCTGGGAAGTTTTTAAACAGGAGGGAAATGCAGAACAGGATATTTGTTGATCATAGTTCAGATGTATCCTTCTGTCAGAACACAGGGCCTGGCGATGCTCCAGTTAAAATCAGTTTAGCCCTAGCACAACTCTGTTAAATTTAGTGGAGCTAGTCTTAATTTCCACCAGTTGTAATGAGAAAACCATAATCGTCTCTCATCACTATAGAGAAATAAATTGCATTTCTTTCTTAAATCTTTGTTTGTTTAAACACTGACTGTTGCATTTAACATTGGATTAGGTAGGGCAAGAGTTTACTGAGAAATTGCACAGCTGTATTTGTACAGAGCTGTACCTGATTCCTACCTCCTGTAGTGTGAGCAGTGGTAAGTGAACTGTTTCTGTGTTGTTCACTCACTCTGTCAGATCGAAACTCAGCTCAATAGCATTAAACTAGCTCCCATTTGAAAGATTTGTCTTACAAAACCCTGAAAACTGCTCTGAACATGCATACATTGATTTTGTTGCTGGAATCTCCTGAGCTTTGATGAAAAGGAGACTCCACATGCAGGTGAAAGAGGGTTTACCTCTTCAATATTAAAAAGAGAAGATTAAGGATTTTTGTTCAGCTAAGGCTGAACTAATCAGTGGCATGTGAGGGTAAGAGAGATGGCCTCATGCCTATAGTATGATAATGTTATTTTCTTTAGTTGAACAACAAGTTCACATTTCTCCAGTAGCTGCTTCTGAGTAGCTGTCTACCATTATTCCCATTTGCACAGCTAATGGAATGTCCTGGGGTGCAGGAGTAAAGGTTTTTATTTTAGCCACAGAAAGGGAGGTATTTGTCATGTTCATTGTGGGAAATTTGCTTAAATTTTGTCCTGCAAAAGATGCAACTGTTATAACAATTCACAGAAGAACATCTGTATGATAGTATTCTAAATGCTGAGCAGATTAGTGTTCATGGGGGAGACAAGGCATTTTTTGTAATCAGAAGTTTAGTTCCATTCCATTTAGTTCTATTAAAGCATAAAAAAAGGAGATGAGTGATTTTCACAAACTTTCATGCTTCTCTCTAAAGAAAAAAAAAAAACTTCATTTAGGCTTGTAAGATGGAGAACCTTTCTTTCTTCTCCTTGCTGCAGACATCTTCTGCACTGTACTTGCTGTTATCATAGCACATACAACTGTGAATTTTTGTGGAAGAAAAGGAGTAGGGTATCCTTAGTCTGCACACCTCATCACTGAGAAGAGAATGTCACCGCAATGTAATGCACAACATCCTAGGGAAAACAATAGTTTTTCACCTTCTACTGTCCAATCTGGCTTTCTCTTTTATTCACCTGTGAAAATTCAGGTGGCACAAACATTGCTTGAAATTGTGGCACAGGTAAGGGTTTGAGAGATGTAGAGGGAGAAGGCAGTAATTTTTTAAATGAACTAGCTATGCTGTAAGATATCATGGCATGTTACAAACATATCTAAACTCTTATCAGCTGTGCTTTTGATCTGTAGTAAAAAATACAATAACAAAACTGAAATGAATGCTACAGAGACAGATAAAGCTAGATAAGAGATTTTCAGAAATTAGATAACATTTATTTTCCATCGTTTATAAGAATCACTTGTTTTGCCTCTTAGGTATATGTTGGCTGCATTCTCGCACAGCATGGTTCTTCTTCAGCAGATCTGTTCCCCTGCCATCATTAAACTCAGGTCACACTCCAGAAACATATGGAAGTCCAAAAAAAAGAGAGTAGCTTTTTAACCACATCTCATAGTATTTAAACTAACGATGGCTGATCTGGAAAACTAATCGATGGTGATGACTTAGCCTTACTTCAGTCTGAACATAGAGCAGAGAGGACAAGAAAAACAAGCTCTGGAATGACTCATGAAACTAGAGGATTATTTGTCTAACTTAATGCAATTGTGACTAACCTTCAAATCTGCTGTAAAAATAATGTGTAAATACTGCTTACTAAATTTGAGTTAAAACTCAAATGTATTTAATGACCACATATATTCTTAACAGTATTTAGTACTTTTATTGCCAGAGAAATATTTATTTTACTACAGCATTTCCAGTTTGCTCAACTTAGACTCTCAGTAGCATACCTATAGCAATTGGGAACTGAAGAAGTTAAAAGCAGTAATGATGAATTTAGGCCAGTTGTGATTTAAAAGAAGGTTGCTGGCATTTTAGAATTACATTATTCTATTGGAATTCATTTCATACTGTAATTCTGTTATACCAAGAGATGTTAGTTACAAGGGTAGAAGCTGAACCAGTAGCATTTTTTTTTTCTAAGCCAATCCATAAAGTTGCCTCTTCACCTCTTTGATGTGATAAGGAAGTGTTAAATCAAAGTGAATCCTTATTCTGCATCTTGGGACAGAATACTGCTTAAGCCAATTGTTACTATTCCTGAGTGTTTTAGACAGTAAACCATGTATCTCTCTGCACATCAGAGAGGATTGTAGCAGTCATCCTGTGCCACCTGCTATCACTTAATTAGTATAATCATCTAATTTCCAGTTGGAAATAATGGCATCATGCACTTTTTAGTAATTGTAACCGTCATAATATATTCCAAATGATGTTACACTAACATTATGTGATTTAGACGTTTTAGGAGGGGGTATTTGCTTTGCATTTGCACACTGGTCTTTCTGATCTTGACTCCCACCCAGCAGCAAAAGGCCATAACCAGTTTTCTGCATTATTATGAACCTAAAGATATCACTGATTCATATCATAACTCTGCAAATGAGCCTTTGGTAAGTATGATTTAACCTTTAGTGGACAGAGAAAAGAATAAATAATAGCAGGAGCAGCTCATCATAATATAAAAAGCACCCAGGTTTCAAAGAATTTGATCCGGTTTGTTAGCAAAATCTAATTTTTTAAAAGTAAAATGTTGGTGATCACATATGCAAGTTGGATTTTATATACATTCTGTTTGGGATTCTCAGTTTAAGGAATCATCTCAGTCAATCAGAACAGGTCTTAAACATTACTATATTGCAGCATTTTTTTCCTCCTGGAGATTACAGCACAGCAAATGAATAGGTAATGAATGGGTCAGTTTGGGGCAGCTTCATTTCACTGGATGGTTCTGGGCTATGAGGCTTAAAAAACAGAAAGAGAGAGAAAAAGAGAAAGAAATAGGCAATGACATGAAGGGATACAGCAAACCTGAGCCACTGTCAGAGTTAACCCTCCCCCATTCCCAATGATACTGTCTGGCTAAGCGAAGAACTGCCACATATATATCAGGCAAGGTTATTACCACTCTGCTCTGTAAACATGCTATGCCTCCTGGACATCTTCTATTTTTATTTCATTTTTGTGTTATATCTTATATGTAAATCTAGGCCGGTGAGAGTCAGGAGGCATTCATAGCATTGGGCCAAATTCATTCCAGGTGCAGTTCCAGGTCCATTGACTTCAATGAAATTACACCTGGGATGAATTTGGTCTATTATTAACTATAGAGATTACATGTCCAGCTTCCTTAGTATACTAAAATACCCAGAATACATATAAATAATGAAGTATGTAATTACAGTCCTGGTTTTAATTTGTGCTCCTAAATGTGCTGATGCTTTTGCACATGTTTATAGTTACAGCTATGCTGTTGTAGTATATTTTTGTTTAGTACAAATATTTTTGAGTTTTTCTCTAAAACAGAGATACACACTTAATGTTTACTTTCAAATGTCTCAGTAAGTCTTTCAGAATCCACATGATGGCTGATTCCATAACTGCAATATTAAATTATATTGGCCTTAAATATCATACGTGTGTATATATATAGATGAACATACACAGGGCATCATGCTACTGCCACTTAAAAACGTTCTGCAAACAATGAGCTTAAGTTCTTATTGATTATATGTTAATCAATACACACGAATAGATGATCTTGTCAGAGTTGATAGGAGCCAATAGAACTGTTAGCTATCGATATTAAAGATTTCATTCATTTGTATGTTTCCTGTTCCAAACAGTACATAACAGGTCAGTTGACAGGAATTTGTTCCTGATGAAAACCAAAAACTAGGCAGTTTTTAAATGGGCTCTCCCTTCACCAGGTGACATAAAAAGCATAAGTATGACTTACCTTTGCACACATCTTCTAATTCTGTTCACTTCCCCTGTATCATTTTGTACATTCCTGCACGTTGTAGTATTACACACTGTGAAGATCTAGTAAGCGAGTTAAAGTCAGATGACGCTAACGAATCCCAGCGCAAATGACTGAATCAATAGGAAACCAGCCACTGCTGTTTAAGTGTATCGATAAATGTACCTTTATTTTCTCTTGAATGGATAAGTGTCGCAGTTAAGAGTCCTATGGATCTCTTAATTGAAAGTTAATTTTAAATCAATAAAGAGAGTCATTTAAATATTGATCAGTCCTTTCTACACGAATTGTTAGCTGATTTTTTTTGAAACAACTTTGTTTAAATGCAATCAATAGCCCACAATCAGTGCGTTCCATAAAAAATTGACAGATGTTCCCAAAA
This sequence comes from Aquila chrysaetos chrysaetos, assembly GCF_900496995.4. Lineage (NCBI taxonomy): Eukaryota > Metazoa > Chordata > Aves > Accipitriformes > Accipitridae > Aquila > Aquila chrysaetos. Next base: position 33,766,708 of record NC_044007.1, on the reverse strand, counting down.
TGCCTGCTAGGCATAATCTTATCTGTTTACATATGTAGCATAGATATTTCAGTCCTTTTCAAATGTACCTAGGTATCTATGGCAGAAATGTGCTTTCCTTAAACACCAAATGGCACTATTAAACCACATTCTTCCCCTTGTTTTTCATTAAGGTGGTTTAAAATTAAAAAGGAAGATTTCTTGGATTTCCTTTGATTGTACAAGTAATATTCCTATTGTTTTATTAATGCAGACAGACTGCAAAAGAAGAATGACCTTGTTTTGCACACAGGGAAAAGAGATATATAGGCGCTTATTTGAAGCACATGTACTCTGGAATTTGTACGTCATAATACATCAGATGTGTTACTATGTGCAAAATGATACTTAGCTTTTAATTATATAGACATTTCTGTGCACAGTGTGTATGCATGTTGAATAGCTATAATTTTTAGCTTTATTTCTTGGATATCATCTCTCTTTCTCCATAGCAGCACATAGCCAGACTTTATTTTGTTTCAATTTGACAAAGCACAAAGTTAAGTTAAAAGGATACAAATTTCATTTCATGAGATTCGTTGAGATTAACCTAAGAAAATAAACTTAGCTACTTGTGGTTTTCAACATTTCAGCAAATATGACACCCTTCTAACATGCCTTCCCACAGCACTTTCAGTAATTTGCCTGTAGTGGCCTGCTACAACTTAGTTTGTCACACCTAGTGATGAAGTTAGACTGGACATTTTGGTACAAGCAATATGAATTGCATTTTTCTCCTGTACCCTCTAATTAATTTTGTCATACTTTGATGTACACAGCTCTGAAGTCCTGAAGTTGTCCTTTATTATTATTTTCCTTATTTTTCAATTTTGAAATCCAGTACCTTTTAAAGAAGAAAAGTACTTCTAAGTATTTAAGCCATTTTTGAAGTATGAGAGGATAAAGTTAATCATAACAAATGACAAAATTATATGTATACAATTTTGTCCAAAGTAACATTTTTATTTTCAGTGATCCGACTTAAATATAAAATAAATTTGACTGACAATTATTTTGACTGACATTTGACTGAAAAGTATTACCATAATTATATTTCCTTTCTAAGTGACAAACTAAAAATTAAGTCTCATAATTAAAGCTGTTTATGACACATGGTAATTTAAGGCAGAAAATAATAAATAAAATATCTTTTTTTTCAAGAGTACCATCTAAGGAGAATAGGGGCTGCTTGGGGGAAAAAAAAATCTGTCGTGCAATATAATTTACTCTATTTTTGCTATTAACACAAATGCTTCCTGCTGTTCTGAAAATCCGCTATTTCCTAATCCAGCATTATTGTCCTCTTAATGCAACATATCAAACCCATTTTGTTCCCTTTTCTGTTAGAAAAGCCATGTTAAAAGGGAAGATTAAAAAGAAACAGCCAGGTATCATTGGTTCATATGCATATGGTTTCAGCGTGTGAGGATGCTGTTTCTAGGATCAGCCTTAAGATGTGACTGATAGATCTTATTTGTCTGATAGAGTTGACCAGGGAAATAGAGCTACAGCTGGTTACTTCATTAGGTCCTCTCATTGATTGAACCCTGCTGAAGTGATGCAGCAGGCTCCTGAGATAACTGCTGGTAATAGAACAAAATGAATTCTTATCACAGAGATTGGAAAGGCCATTAACCCTGGCCTCCAATGCTTTTCAGAGGTCACAGACAGGAAGCCAAGCGGTGACTGGGAAAACTGTTTTCTGTCTAACTACAGGTCATGTTAGAGGGGGTGTGTGACTTTTTTACCCTTCGGCTTCTGTACAGATGAAACTGTTACACTGGCAGATGTTAATAATCAGCTGTAAATAAATATTGGAAGCAGAAGAAGAAAAATGAGAAAGCACAGGAATTTATTTCAATAAATATTTAATAAAAGAGCAATTGTTACTGTGATATTTACTGCCAGTTCTGCTGTAGATTTTTGCCTAATACTTTTCCATATAAATTGAAAAGAGAAATACATAGAGGCACTTAAAAAAGGAAATTTAATATGGTTTTATATAAAAATACCTTTCCTTCCTTCCTTCAAAGATGAGGATTATAATTGCCTGCTGCCTGCCTGCTTGCCTTATTCAGCAAGCCTATCACCAGTTCATCTGTGAATTAGTGCAGGGCGCTGTTTGCCTTTCACCTGGTTGAGAAGGGTATATATCTAAGTAACAGTCCTATAATTTACATTTAATGCAACCTTTCAATTGACCAAGAGCCCACAACCTAAGCCCCCATCTCACAGCTGAGGACTTTCCCACATTTGTCAAGTCAGTGCCACTCCAGCATCAGCCAGGAGAAATCATCCATTTAAAGCCTGGAGCTGCACATGACAATTTTCCTACCCCTTGTGAGAAATCCAGTCATGGCAGAGGTAGCTTTGTGTGTTACTTGTTTGACTCTCGCTTTGAGCAGCAGTGTCTTATTATACACATGGATTAAGAACATCTAGCGGGATGCATCTTATAAAATAAAATGGAACATTTTCTCTTTATTACTGACATATATAAGCCAATGCAGATATGTGTTGTAGGTTGTTTTTAGCAGTATGTTGGTGGCTTCTATCCTTGTGATTGTGATTTAATTTCAATGTCTGTGGTCATGTGGTATTCTCTGCTGGAGCCAATCTTTCACAAGGAGCAAGTTCATTTAAATGTAAATGGGGTCCTGTGGATGGAAAAAACTACATACTTCATGTCTTCAGCGACCCACCCAAGCATTTGGTTTGGCCTTCCATGCATAAATAATAACAAGAAGGTATGCTGTCATTGCCTTGCTTGAAACACCAGAAGTGGTTTGGCACAGCAAAAAACCCAAGCACTAAAAGGAGATTGGTTTGGATAAACTCACAGTTCAGATCCCCATCCTGATTAAACAGTGTAAAAAAAAAAAAAAAAAAAAAGAGAGAGAGAGAGTGAGTTACAGAGTTATTTTGAGGACTTGTGAATTACAGGAACAGATGAAAACCAGCTCAGGCTAAGAACATACCATACCTAAAAATACTCTGAAGTAGCAGAAAACTTGTCATTTTGTTAACTTGAATGGATTTTTGCTCTTAATTGTTTGTAGCAATTTGCAAGAGTGGGATGAGAATGTGGTATAAGTGGTAATATAATTAGCATTAATTTAGCATAAAAATGCAAACCTACATTTTCTAAGTAGTTGCCTTCTCTGCAACTAAAACAGAAATATATTATATAACTCGAAAGTATGTGTGGCTTTTTTCAGTGTGTATTTAAATATGATAAAATAGAATGCTTTTTTCTTTATTACTGATGTATGTAAACAGAAATGAATGATTGCACACCTACTTTTTATCAAAATCTTTGTGGCGTATATATTTTCACACTGCTAAACTCATGTGTTGTCTTCTCATGGAAATACTCCAGGTGTATTTCAACAGAACTAAAAAATCTCACCTATAAATTTCCTTTCCCACCAAGCAAAATCATAAACAGCTTTTCATCTGTGTGGATGAATAGATATATTTTCAGAATTATTTCATTAAATGCACACTTTTATTTATCTCATTTATTAAGAATGTTATGTTCTGTTGCAGATGTTTCAGGGCATGACACATGGGCTTGGAATCTCAGTGTATGATACTACCTTTGGTGAAACTTATGAAACATCCAATCTTCCAGTTAGTTGTGCTCTGCACTAGGAAGTTAGCAGAATTTTGACTTTGTTCCAGAGTGTGTAATAAAGGACTGGTATTTACTGTTTTCAGAGATTTCTCAAGAATATTTGATAAGCTTTTCTCTTCTTTTTATAAAGTAGTGTTAGTTCAAGACAAGCTAGATTTAAGCAGTACAAGATTTGCTATCCAGGGTAAGAAACAGGATATTAGTGTTTATGTTACTCAGCTATATTAGGTGTAGCTGTGAATCAAATAATTTTATCCTGGCGGCTTCAAAACCTAAAATGTTCATCTGTTGGTCCCTCTTCCTTTATTTCATTGAGCTGGTTAAGTAACAATAACCTAAGCTGTATGTTTAGTTTTCATAAAGATTCCAGTGAAATAAATGCATTATAGATACATAGTGGCTGAGCTAATGCGTTTTTCTATCTGACATATTATTCACCATTGGGGGATATATGTGTTGTGCTGTTTTTCATTATTCGGTTACATTCCATACAGACTGATTTCCACAGAACCTCTTAAGTCTTCTAGATATATCTGCTGACAACCCATATTGTTAGAATTTTTTTAATCAAAAAAAATTGAGCTGAAATACTGTCATGACAATTCAGAGGTAGAGGTGCTTCCAACCTACTTCTATCAGAAATCTTGGCAGCACACATGATACCTGAAAAGCAACGTTATTGGTTGCAATGTGGACAACATGGGGATTTTTTTGACTTAGAATGTGTAAAATTATTTTCCCCAGTGCTTTTTGTTTACCCTTGTGATTTGCAAGACTTACAAAATTATTGGAGAGACAAGTCCACCTCCTAATTCACTAGTGTAAAGGAACAGACTTGAGAAAGCAGCACAAATGTCAAGCACTTCCTGAGAGAGAGCAAATCCTGTGATGGGTGGTACTGATGTTTTACAACTGTTGAAAAACTTTGAAGGCACTTTTGCAAAAGTGGCATAGCAGTTGTGATATAGGAAGTAACCTAAAGATCACTGATAGACTAAGAGCTGATACGGTGTTTTAGGAAAATATTAGGTTTCTTACATAAGCTATGATGGAGAAGGTGAGAGTATCACCACATTGATTAATTTTAAGGCAAGTTAGAATTAGAAGGGTTTTCAATAAGGCCTTTAGAAAGAAAGATCTCTTGGTTAATTCATGTTAAACTAAATTGATATGGTTCTATCAAAATAGCAGTATATCATTTCGTGGATATTGTGAAAATTATGAGCATCCTTAATTTAGTCTTTTTTTTAAGTAGGAAATTTAATGGGATCCCCTTTTGGAAGTGATTGAAAATTCACTTAAAATGGGAACACAAATAAATATTCAGCCTTTGCTCAAAAACGACAAAGGGAAAGCCTTTCCACAGAAAATTGGTCATAGCTTTATTAATACAAACAGTTAACTACAAACAACCAAGGTATTTAGTGCCTGAATTTGTAGTTTGTAAGATGGCGTCTTGCTGTAACATTAATATTGCTCCCCAAATCCTGCAGCAAGATATCTGACTAAGGTATCCAAAGGGCAAAAAAAGCCAGATTGCTCACAGGTGCCAAAGAATCTGTTTACAGCCAGCTTGCTAGAAAGGAATGAAATCCACTTTGCTTGCAACCATTTTCAGTTTGGAAGGTAATACATCTGAAGCTTCTTGAGGTCTAAATATTGAGGCATAAAACCATAAATATGGGAGGAATGATAGAAATAGTGATGTCTAGCCCAGGTCAGGAGACAGGGGCCAAGTTCCTAACTGTATCTGTGGCTTCCAAGAGGGTGAGCTGGGTCAGGGTTTAAGTCGGTGTTTCTGGAAACTAAGAATTAGATATGGCAGTTTCTCCAAAAATGGACACAAACACAGGCACTACTGTTTTCCTGTTGCATTTAAGGTACATCCCATCATATTTTTCTAGACCCTACAATAACAAATGGAATTTCTGGTTTTGTTTTCTTGCACTTGTAGGCTTTGATAAATGTTACATATTTTTCTGCTGTCCATGTCCAATTTAATCAATATTACAAGTGCTCCCTTGTGGTAGGCGGAACGGTGGCAATAAAGTGAAATTTCCACAGCTTTTACCCATTGAAATTCTCAGAGGGCAAGATTCTTATAAATTTAACTTTGCTTCCTCTGCAATAGATTTAATAGCTCCATTCAGGAAGAAAGTTCGATGTGCCTTCCCATTTTCCAAATGTAGATAGTAAACCAAGCTTTATTCTCTTTCCAGCTCTTTAAGAACTTTTAACTTTTTAATATTCTTTTACCATGAAAGTTAACAAATGTACTTGTCTCCAGAATTGCACTGATGTCCCAGCGTGACTCTGCATTTGAAAATGGGGGAGTTAACTGAGGTAAATTTCAGACATTCCCAAGATTTTTGAAACTGGTGTAATTCAGGTCAGCTTCAGGCTGTTTGGAATATCTTATTCTACACACAGGAATTGCTAATGTCCACTTTGAATGAACCAGCTACATTGGCTCTGTGCCACTGGGCATCCTTTTCATTTTAAGGCTTTCCTCCCAGCCATTTAAACCATCTTTTAGGCATCCGTGTGCTGCTCAAGCAATGAAAAACCACCTTATCAAAACCTAAGATCTGGTCTTTAGTCCCAGAGTTCATTATAATAGTTTAGAACTTGTGTTGTGTGCTTCTTGTTATTTTGGTGTCCTCTATTACAAAGAATTACTGTATTGTCTTCTTCCTTGTACAATGCATCATTTGGGCTCAGCAGTCACTAGCAGAGTTCTACTTCATTCTTCATGACTGATTATTTGTCTTATTAAATTCTCCCCTAACAAAGAAAAGCTTGAAACACTGGAATCAAAATAGATAGAGGAATGTTCGCACTTCTAAGAGGATATACCACCAGTTCTAGCCTTTATTTATACTATATTATCATTTTTGTTGCTATTACACTTTTTCAGTGAGAAATAAACAAACAGTAGGAGGAATATTAAATAAGGGGTTTGGGCAAATTAGGTTAGATGAAGAAACGATAAAAAAGATTCAACACAATTCAAATGAAACAGCAGGGTTCTAAATGATACTGTACATCTATAAAACTGTGTATGTTGCTTCACTGTTACTTGGTAGGCCAACTGTTTTCATTTTATGTACCATAAAATTATTGTAACTGCATTTCTGCTTAAGCAAGGGTGGGGACACTTTAAAATGGAACAGACTGTGTACTGTTTTCTTAATCATAGGAGCCCTAGAATAATTATCAAACAGTGTTTTCCACAGAGTTGATCTATAATTCATCTGAGGAAGAAAACATCTTTCCAATAAAAGATTTTTTGTCCTCAATTTTTCAAGGGTTTCTTTTTATTATTGTCATTAACCCAATTATCAAATTTCACAACTTCTTCATTTCTCAACTACTTTTTTCATATGCTTGTAGCTGGAGGGAAAAAACATAGGTGGAGACATTCAGTAAAAAGGTTTTTACAAGAGTTACAGTTTTTCTAAGTTACAGCCAAGGGAATTTAATTGGGGGAAGGTTTTTGGAGGGTGGCTTGTATTTTTTGACAGTTTGTAATATTTTCAACTCCATAACTCAACAGTCATGAGACTGCATTAAAATTCCTGAGATTTATAAAGCAGTCAAATTTGAATTATCTGTGAATAGATTACCTGGGTTGTGGCTTGACCGGAGCCCATCTGCTGCCCACACCACTGGCTGCAGCCCATCGCTGCAGAATACATGACACAAAATAAATATTGCTCTACCAGGCCTGCTCTGCTTACTGCGATTTAATGCCCTTCCTTCGTTCCATAGGTAGCTATTTACAAGTGAAAGTAAGTGAATTACTTCAAAAGTGAATGTACTAAATGTGTTCTTTTAGTGTAGTTTACATATGGTTTTGCTTTATTTAAGTAACCCCACCCCTGTAGTACCCTGGATAATTGTGAGTTGATTATAACACACTTGGGTTTGAGGTTTAGGCTTTCTTTTTGCTTAAGCCTTTAGAAATGGTGTTGGTTTTTTGATTGTTTCTTCTTCTTCTCCTTCTTCTTTCCTCTTGTTCTGTTTTCCCCACAACTACAACATAAATTTATTCTGCTTTGTTATCAAGTGAAAGTTCACATTCTTGCATAACTCCATAAACTGAGATTGTGAGTATAGCACCCATCATGAGACTGTCAGTACAAGTTCCAAAAGCTGACCACTCTTCATACATTTCTGCAACAAGACATGTCTTCCATGGTGCCAGCGGTAATGCACATCTGTAACTTAGGTCACAGAAGCATCCTCCTTGACTTTGATGGTTAGAGGCTAAGCAGCAGCTCTTGGCTTCCAGTAGAGGGCCATTCTTTGGCCATGAGTGAATGAATGACAGAAGTAGGACTGAAAACAGTTTTCTGTGAAAACTTTTCTATTTTGAATGAAGGAATACATGAAATAAGTCTTCATTAGAGTTTGATCAGCAGCTGCTTCTGGAAGCAATTCATTGAAAGCTGCTGAACCTGCATGCTGTCTTTGAAGTATTTAGCAATTTTATTTTCATCTTTGATTTTTATTTTTTCTATTAGAAACTAGGGGTTGAGTTCAAACTTAGTTATGCTGAGTTTATGGTAGTCTCAAGTGATATTTCTTATATGATTTTTAATGACTAACTTGCAAGGAAGAAGACTTAGTTGAACCAGATTCCATTTTCAGCTTGTTTCTCTTAAAGGTATGGCAGCTGATTTTTCAGAAAGGGCTGAAATACATTCCAGGTCCCCAAATGGACCTTCAGACCAGTCCTGTTTCTATGTTATTTGGAAAGGCAGCACGTATGGGCTTGTCATATCTCATAAACACTATTGAAATAGTATTTTCTTTCTATTTTAAAAACTGACTTAAAATGTCTTAGTTAAATAAAGGTAAAAATGATTTTTGTTACACAGATACATGAATTTTCTTATCCCAGAGATGCAAAATAGTTTTACTTAATCCCATGACTGATGAAATACAAGTGTTCAGCTTAGTTCTTTTTTTCATATTGAAGCATCTAACTTCCCAAGTTAGGACTAAGTAAAAAGTTGCATACTTCTCCTGATTCCTTGTTTTCCCAGTATCTGTTTAAGTCAACTTGTCAATTGATTCTTCTTTCTCTGTGTGTGTGTGTATATATATATATATATGTATATATGAACAAAATATTTTAACTCTTTTATGAAGTTCGACTTTGTGAGGTGGTATCCAAAAGCAGCATGATGTATTTGTATGCATAGATCTTGGAAGTGGCACAAGCCATGCAATCAATTTGACCTTAGGTGTACTGCCAGGCTGACATCCTCTGAAGATACAGAAACATGCATATGGTCCCTCTTAGCCATCAGCTAAAACATGGCATTTGTTCGTATGACAAATTGTGTGCTGCACATGATGGAATGAGTGAGGAATGTCACCTCATTGTCACATGCAGTCCAAAATAGATACTGACTCAGAAAAGCCTTGGATGAAGAGTCTCTTCCTATTTCCTCATCATTTGAGAATATAACCTGTATGTTTATCTGTGCTGATGCTGGTATTGAGTATGTCAAGTATGCTGGGCTAACCAGATGTAGGAGCTTTCACAAAGCACCTGGATGAATGCAAATGGCAAGCTGATGACTAATTCCTGCTGAAATATTGTTCATATGAAATCGATAATGCCCCATTTAATCTCCAGAACAAATTCTGAGGAGAAAGCCCATGGCATAGCTCTCAGTTCCCCAACCTGTGCTTGTGGGACAGCGGCTGTTACAAATACAACAGGCAAACAAAATCTTGCATCTATTTTCTGCAGTGAGTTGAACCAGAGCACTGGTTCTTAACCATAAAATACATTTTAAAAGGTTTCATGAGTGGCAAGCAAATAAATATGTTGTACATATAGGAAAGAAAGAGGATCTCTGCCCAACCTTCTTTGGGGTACTAAAGGGAGTATATCTTGAAAAAGGGGTGTTTAGACAGAAAAGTGTGGTGCCTGCAGTAGTCGCTTCATCCTGCATCCTCACACAGTTATCTGAAATGCTTGCCTGTCTTTCATGTGTGCTCCTCAGAAATGTCTCCAAATCATCAAATCTGACTGACTGGAAAGATCAGCAATGTAAAGGTAGCTAACTAGGACTGCGCCTAAAAACCACTTGGTTAATTTTCAGAGGATTTATTTTTTGAAAAAAGATTCATAGAAGCTCTTTAAAAAATACATAAATCAAGGTCTTTTACCCATATCTTAAAAAGAACTCAACATTGTATGCTCAGATGCTGCATGAGACTAAAAATAGAAGTCTTTAAAGATGCATGGATTAACTATACAGAAAGCAGCAGATTTTTTTTTTTTTTTTTTTTTAATGAAGGTACCTAAATTAATCTTGCTCTTATAATAAGCAACTTCATAGGGGTTTTTTTTTCTGATTTTGGAAGTTATTTGCTGCTTACTTCACATCATGTTCCACTTTTCAAGTGAAATACTACTATAAACGGGTGGCTATTATAATCCCCAGACCTCAAAGCCCAGCACACATGGTTTTGCGAACACATGATTTGAAGTGAGTGGAACTTTCTCAATGTATTTGTAGGTTAGTGTGTATGGAGGATATATGTTTTATGAAGACTATAAAATCTGCTTAAAGGCCAGGTGTTGACCATCTATTTTGCATTGGTAAAAATCCTCTGTGCCTAATGTATGGGGTTTTGCTAATTTCTCTGAGACTACGTAGAGTCTTGAAACTGCTCTGCTTTCAGTCCATGGGTGCTGAGATAACACTGAGTACTTCTGGTAATCAAATGCTGTGTGTTCACTTAAGCCCATTTTTCTGTACTATGACCTCTGAAGATTTGAACTTCTGTGAATACCCTTACTCAAGCAAAGCCAATCCATGCCAATACTTTAAAAAGTCCATTTTTTTTTTCCATTCTTCAGCTTAGTGATAACTGTGGAGCTAATTTATGCTGAAGTGATCAAAACATCTTGTTTCAAAAAGAAAACAATTTTCACAAATATAGCACATCTGCCCAACTGTAATTGTGTCTCATCTTTACTTGTCTCTTTCCATCATAAGGGAAGCTACAGTATTTTTTGTAATTACAACATGCATGAATTAACTAGTGTATGTATGAAAGCAGTGTTTGCAAACTCTAATAAAATTATTAAATTTCATCAATATTAGCACAGACATCTGCCTGTATATAGAATAAAAAGAAGTCACTCTACACTCACTATAATACTTGCTAACTACAGCTACTGTGCTATTCCTGAATTCCTAAGTCCTGTTCCTAAATCCTATTCCTAAACCAGCTAAGCCTGGGTATAATATGGTAAAGTGAATCAGTAAAATGTTACACTTCTCTATGAGGGTTTATTCACACAACCCCTGTGAACTTCAGCCTGATCTGTGCAGGAAAATCCTTGTGCATTACCTTACAGTATACCCTTATGCATTTTATGACTTTATATGTTACAGATAATATTCAGATAACAACATCTGTAAATATATACTGCTTGTTAATCTTAGGTGCCTAAACAAGAAAAAGGGGAGGTTAATATACTGATACAGTAGAGCTGGTCTGCTTCTGCCTCTCAGAAAAGCCACTTTCACAATCAAGGACTAATATACGCTGTAGTACCTTAATTCTACACCATGTGTGTGTGCATGGAGATATGGTCTGTAATTACATGGTCACATAGCATTTCCCCCTTGCCTTTCCGAGTTTACAGAATGGAGCTGCATGGGGTTACAGATGAATCAGTGCTGTGCAGGGATGGCAGAAACTGTCTTTAGAGCCTTGCTGTGTTTGCTGAGAAATTCAGAAAGTGTGTAGTGAAGGAGGCTGGGGATGCCAGGGAGGGAAATAATGGGGTATGTTTAAGACAACTGAAGAATTTGCTTCCATATCTGTCTCTGCTGGAGAGAGCCCATTTTTTTATCCTAAGCAGGTCACCTTACCCAGACTTTTCATAGGAGTTCACTGACTGTGTGGCCTTCATTTTCTGAGTGCTTGATTTGAGGCTGTACTATAGTGTTAAATAAGTGCTGAACACACAGAGCTGCAAATGAAAGCAATCAGTTCTGTGCTTTGAGCATATTAAGTGCTATATATTGCTATGTACTTGGAAAAAATTGGGTCCCATCTGTATCAAACGGGGTTCTCCAAGTTAGTAGATTTTTTTAACCTCAATTTCTGTATACCTCCCCTTTCTGAAACTGCAGAATTGCCTAGTCATCTCTTAGGATGTAATGAAGATAAATTCATTAATGTTTGTGCAGCAATAAAAAGTCAATAATGAAATGAATAATTTGGCTTTCAGAATGGGTTGAAGAGATGTAGTAAATAAAACATGTGGCCCCATATTAAACAGTGAGAAGGAAACAAAGTCCCGAATAGCTTTTCACTAAATAAGTATCAATAGTTTTGTGCAGTGAATAAGGCAAGAGGCTTTGCCATAAGGTAGAGCGTGATCAAGAAATTAAAGATTGTGTCACAAAGGAAGCATCTTGATGTATTTTTTAAAATACTAAAGTATTTTACTTCTGTGATATTATTAATGGTTCTAAAAACGTGGGTTTTTTTTTTCATCTATAATCCCATAGTTATTTTTTGAAGACTTAAACTTGAAAAAAATTACCATGTAGTACTGTACTGAAAGTAGTATGAAACATCAGCGGGTTTGGATTTGCTACACAAACCCCTTTTACTAGAGCTAATGAGCCAACTGAGAGCAGCAGAAGGTTTTTGTCCTCTTTGTGGACAAGCACTGGTGAAGTGCAGTGCAGTAAGCCAGAATAAGAATTATAAGAACGAAAAATAAGGGATTTAAATTTGGGCAGTGGGGGACACCTTGTTTGACTCACATTAATTTCTAATCTCTTTGCCTAGTAATCACTATCTTCCACCTATCATTTTCTCTCCACAACTATCCTCCCGCCTTTTTTATACATCACTTTTCCCACCCCACCAGTGATCTCTATTTTTCTTATCCACTTCTGCTGCTCATTCTTCAGATGTCCCTTCTATATTTCTAGTCAGCTCCCAGCTCCCTTCCCTATCCAGCCATGCATGATTCCATCCCTGCTGACTGCCAGCTTTAATATTCCTGCACAAGCCTCTCAGCATGTCTCAATGTCTTTGCCTCATTTGCTTAGTAGATTGCAGTGGTTTGCACTTTTGGTCCCAGCCAGCTCTATCTCCTGAAGTCCAGTGTGGTGCTGGAATTTGGTACACTGCTGATTCTAGTCCTAGTCTCCTGCCTTCTACCTATTTTTCATTTGATCTTCATTGCCACCTCAGTTTCTCCTCCCTTCCCCATCTCCCAGTCTTTCATGTTCTTTTCCTCAGACCACACCCTGCTTGACTCTCCCCAACTCTTTATCCAACCCTCAAAATCTCCCTTCCATACTTCTTTCACTCCTGCCAACCTACTAGCACAGGGGGAACATGCGTCTCCTGCTCTCCTACAGTGATCAGTTCCCAGTGCACTGCACAATGACAGCCAGCAGCAAAAGTATAATAATAAGAAGGGAAAGTTTGGTTTCACTGTAGTAAGGATAATATAGTTGCAGTCTGGTTGTACAGGGGAGCTGCCAGGAGAATTTGTGTTTTAGAAGACCTGTTTAAGCTGCAGTTCCTCTATGAGGATGGCATGGGCATTGGTTAGTACACATAGGAACTGGGTGAAGAGGTTTGTGTAGGCTCTGTGGGATGTGGCTGAATATGCACTTTAGTGAGCTCTCAGCACTGTGGGAAGTGTGAGTGTGTTCACTGATTATGGATTCCTAGGAGAACTGCAGCTTTTCAGTACAAGCAGCTTTTCTGAGCATGGGTAAGTATAATTTTTCAAAACTATATTGCTTGGCTGAATTTGGGCAGTTTAATCCAATGTGGCACATGCCAGACATCATCCTGTCTGCCAAATTTTGGGTTCCAGTTTAAAATCACTGAAAGAGTCAAGATTTCCAAGACATATATATAGACATATAAAAAAAATCTATTTGTCCTAATCCTATTTGTAGAAGTAACTGAATAATATTGGCTGAAATTAAAAAAAAAAAAAAAAAAAGCATATGATATCCAACCTGCAGCAGAGATTCAGTGCAGATGATTTCAGCCCAAGCACTTAAAGTTTACTGAAGTTATAAGCAAATGAAAAGGTGTATGAATCGTGGGAAGTCTACATTAAGCTTACAAATGGGTGGCCCTATCAACTTGTCTGAAGTCATTAAGAACAAATTTTAAGTTCAGGTTTTGTTCAGAAGCTTTCTCTGAAATATTTTCAGTGCTATCAACAGAGCCACTTCACAAGGCATTTCAGGGTCTTAGCTAAATTGGCACTGTAGATTTGTGCTCATTAGGGAGTTGTGAGTGGGGAGTCTATAGGCAAGGGATGTCCTTTGCTTCCGCAGAGATAGAATTGTATTGCTGACAATGAAAATTAATTTGGGGGGGGGGGGGGATGTGTGTTATTTAGACTATGTATGGGAGAAAGAGCATTCAAATTAGACAAACATGTAGGGAAGGTTAAAGTAGTGCAGTATACTGAACAGTGGGAATTAAAAAACTTAACTGAAGGAAAAAGGAAATGGAAGATGGAGGAAAGCATCTAGCATATCGTACTGGTTTAGTAAAAAGAAAAATGGATACAAATAAAGCCACCCATGCCATTCTGTTGCCATGATACAAGAAGCTTTACAGCAAGACTGGGTGACCTGAAATGCTTGACTTGGCCCTGGGAGAACCCCTAGATATAACTGGCATTTTTTAATTCAGAAAATATGTGTATGCAGTCTACTCTCTTTCAGTATTTATGTGTCATCCATTATTGTGCTAAGAACCAATTGATACTGCTCATCTTCAGAGTATGCCATGCAAGTGTCTCCAACAAACTTGGCAGTGGACTTGAGTCTCAAGCCTCAGAGTAATCAACAGGATAATGTAATTCCTGACCTCAAACAATGCAGCAAGAAAAGACTAGCTTGAGGTATTGAAGCACAGCACTGAAATTGAAAGGATCCTGTAGGCTATTGTGGATTAAAGGGACAGAGATGTGTCATGTTATGGCTATGAATCCCAAACACACTGAAATACTATGAGTCAGGAACATTCCACAAAACTGCATAATACTTGAGCAATGACACAAAAGTTGGTTATCCAAATTTTCCAGATTGGGATTGGAGGAGGCAAGGGAAGACAGTAACAGAAGGAGATGGGAAACAGCAAGGAGACAGTAATGTACTGCTGTTGTTTACTACTTATGCTAGTTTTGATGAGAAGACTTTTATCCTTTCCTCCTGTCTCAATAACAGAGTTTGACCATGTGGCAGTATACTATATTTTGTATAGTACAGCTACAGCTGAGCCAGGAAACCCAGTTTTAACAGGACATTTTTGGAGGAATTTGCCATGGAAGTCTTGGTGAAGATTCTTACACATCACTCAACCATTATGATCTGGGTTGGAGGGGAAGCTAAAAGCACCAGTGTTGTCTTTCCAAAGAAACAAAGACCACTTAGTGTAGGCATATCTTAAAGAAGCCAAACTTTTGAACTCCTAAGGTTTAAGTAATATTTGCAACAAATAAGTTTGTAAAAAACCCATGGGCTGCTATATATGCTATAGAATATTTGTCAGGTAATTGTGGAAAACAAACAAAAAACAAACAAAACCCCAAACAAATAATTCTGTAAAGGTTATATTTTAAAAATTCAGAAAGTGTTTATGTTCAGGGGAAATTTTATTCACTGTAAATAGATCATCTACTTCTGCCTGTGACACTTAACATCAAGAAAGAGGAATATTTAAACTGGAGGGCTGTAGTTAGCTACATGACGAGACGTAGTACAAGAATTTATTCAGGTCAGAAAAAAGTATCTTTAAAAGTGGAAATAAAGCCAAAGTGATGTTAATAAAACTGAACATAGAGGTTGGCTAAGAGGAGCAAATACATGAAGATACCTAGAAAAGCTAAACAGGAATTGTTAAAGTATCTCAGAAATAGAAAGCCTGCACAAGATTCATTAGGTCTGCTAGACCACCAGAGGATAAAGAGTCAATCCAAAATGATCCGGAGATGGCAAAGAAAATAAATTCTTTTACTCTAGTATTCTCAAAAGACAAAGGAGAAATATATGTACTAACAGAATTCTTTACAGATAATTTCAGAGACATACTGTTAGTGAGCCAAAAAGAGGAGAATAATTCAGAAAGAAAGTCTGGAAGGTAAATGAGAAGAATTTTACAGTGTATTTCAGAGAGAAACCCAAAAACTGACTCACTAATAAAATGTGTCATTTAAATGACATTTTAAATGAGTTGTTAATTAACATTGTGGGTTTCTCTCTAAATACACTCTAAAGGATTATTCTGGACACTGTGAATGGGAAAGCCAATCTCCCCACTTACATGATGTATTGGAAACTCAGCTCAAGTAGGAGGTAGGAAAAAATGTAAGTAATCAGGGACAGTAGAAGTGTTTGTATATGAAGGGATGTTGAACACACAGATTGAACAGCAACACAGAAAAGTAAAATGAGACTGAAGAAGAGGTATAAAAAAAGGTGAATGATACTGTGAAGATCCCACAGGCTAGAAATGAGCACCCAGTAAACTGGTGAAGGTCATGAGGAGCCCCTCATTGACTTTCTGAGCTTTGGGTCAGGCTTTTAGGCTTAGGTTCAGCAACTTAAATTCCAGCATTTAGCTGCAGTCTCATGGTGAAAAGTCTCCACTCCAAACACTAAAATTCACTCTAAAATCCCTCTGTAGTCAGGGAGGAATTGCACAATTCAGCCTATGTAAAGTCTGAGTTGTGCCTTGAAGATACCTGTCTCTCCCTCTGTAGAGAGGAAGCTTTAGAGGAGTGCCTGAAATTAGGCAGGGTGTATCCAGCATGTGGAATAAGACTTAACAATGAGGTTTAATTTTCTTTTCTAGATAACCTTGATGGAAATGTATTGTTCTTCAAGTCAGACAATGCTATTGCTCTTCATGCCTTATGCTGATGGGGGGAACAGCATTTTCTATGAACCGTAATGGCAGCCAAAAGAAAAGTACCGATCAGTTGGAAAAGTTAGACTATTCTCAATATAGATTCATGCTTCAATGCCTTTCGAGAGATGGCCAAGTAAGAAAAGTATCCCTTTTTGCATAATAAATGATTAATTGTACATCTCCAATCACATCTGGAAAACATTGCTGAGTTTCATTCTGAATAGCTGACATTCCCTGTTAATGGGTTTGTCAGCATATGCTTCTTTTGCCTCTTGCAAAATATGTGATAAAATATTAATGTAGAAGTAAACCAACAAAAACACAAAACACAGAGTTTCCTATTTTCTGATAAATCAGTGTGGCTCAGCATAAGCTTACCAACATTTTTTTCCCCACATTTTACACCATTATCAGAGTAAAACACACTTCTTTTCCTGATTTACTCTGAGACTATGGGAGGGCGACTAGAAAGCAGGCAATCCCGGCCAGCAATGAGAGAGAGGGAGAGCTTGCTGAGCAGCAGGACTGGAAAGGACACCCCACCCCTCTAAACTTCTGGGGAGAACATTCCTTTTCTTTCTCCAGCAGCTGAAAGTAGACTGTGGTTAAAGAAAATAATAATTAAAAAAAAGTAGAGAAAACTAGATTAGGAACTAATAAAGTGCTGGGCTGATTAGCTGGTGATAATGAATCTTTTCTACCTTCAGAAACTAAGCAGCAAAAAGAAGTAGGGTACATGAGAGCTGCCTCTCTCCAGCAGCCAGAGGGGTGAGGCTGAGCATGGCAAGTGGGGAATACTGGCTTCTGGGTGGAGTGGATGGATAAAGTGGGTGTGATTTGTGACACTCCTTGGGAAGGAGCCACCACGGCACGCTCTGTTCAGCCAGCTTTGCAGTTGGCCTCTGACAGTGTGATGCATTTCAACCAGAAGAAATTAAGCATTAGACTGCTATAAAAATTCAAATTATGCACCACAAAACAAAATGGTACGATTTGATACTAACTGCCAGTTAACACTTTCTGTTCAATATGACGATCATCACTTAATTATAGGCTTGTTTGTGGGAAGTTCAGCCTTTTAACAGCTATAGTTTTAAATATAACACAGTGATTAGAAACAGTTATTAATGGGTTGGTGCAGTTATTCCCCTTGAGTCCCTAAAGGAGAAATTAGAAATCCTATTTGAAGATGAAATATGACCACTAGAGGATCTAGTCAAGATCCTGAATGAATGAGGCATGCTGTTCCTCACTCATGCTCTTCAAGACCAGCCAGAAAATAGAACAAATACTTTCTGGAATATTTGGGTAGACAAGTGGCAATCCAGAAGTCAGGGAGAATTTATCAACCCAGTAGTGTGACTGGGATAGCCCAGAAGTAAATCCACAAGCCCTGCTTTCAGTTAATTTTTTCTTCTCTTGCATATTCTGTGGGTTTTTCCTCATTTTCTTTTGTTAGTTGTTCCTCCTTTCCCTACATTATCTGTTCCCTCAATCCACCCTTCCAGTATCCTTTGCTAGTGGTTACCTTCTTATCCTGACAATCTCAATAAGGCATTCACTCTACCAGTTGAACCTGGGATACACCTATACTGAACATTTATGAGTACCTTTGATTCAGCTAGATATTGAACGTATTGAATAACAAACCCGAATTATTTTTTAAAATCTCTCTCTCATTTCATATTTATTTACTTACTACTTTATTCAATTGATTTTTCCTTTCCCCATCCATCTGGCCCTCAGCCACAAACACTTGCTTAATCTTGCTTTCTCTCTCATAACCACAATTACTCACCCACAACTAGAAGATCATGCTTATTTAGGAAATTACTTGCAATTTGGAGAGGGAAAAAGGGATACCAACAACAACAAAATCCAGGACCCAAATAGGAACTACTGGCTGTTGATTGATATATCAGCGATGTAAAAAAACCCCAACCAAAATCAACCTTTGAAAATAATATGTCTTAAATAGACTTGAAGACAGACTCCCAGTGCTGCTTATCAGTAGGGAGAATTCTCTGCTAAAACACAGGGACAGGTGATTGATATGCCTCTGTGATTATCACAATGCATTTAAATTAAAGAAGATTGTTTCAACTCAGATATGTCTTGTTTTAACTCTTCAGTATTTTATTTAAAAAATATTATTTGTTTCTTTATACCTTCCCTTGGCTATGGTGGATGCATTTGTCCCTTTATTTGCATCTCAGTAAGTCAGGCTTTCCTAATCTGTGTATGAATGTTCATCTAATTTTGCTGCTGATATCTGCTATCCAACTTTGGCTGAGGCCTGGATTTTGCAATTGAAATCATCACACATATTGGCTTCATTGGGCTGGGGAAGGTCACAAGGGTCTTCCTTCATAAAACCTGTATGGAATTGTGGCCTGAGAGTGTAGATTAACATATTAAAGTATATGACATAGAATATGCAATATACAACATCAGCTGATTAACATTACCTCTGAAGCTTAACTTTTCCATTTTCCCTTATTTTACAGTTTTAGTGCAGACTGCTAACCTCATTTTTGTGTTTAATTCTAAGTCAGTTGTGAGGAAAAAAGTTGATAATGGCTAAATTCAAGAGATCCAACATCAAAAGAAATTTTCAACATTTGGACAAAATAAAACCAGGTGTGAATAAAATATCATATTGCAATAGTAAGTGTTATTAAAGCCATTAAAGTATATTTGAATCCGGTGTTCTATTCATTTTCAAAGCTGACATTTGTAAATGTATATAGGCAGGACTCTTGTAAATTTAAAACAGAGCATTAGGACTTGCCCTGGAATCTGTAGCACCATCATACTGTATTTTGTTGATACATAATAATTCATAATTTTGTGTCTTTCAGCAGGGGCCATCATATTTTTATAACTGAATAGTATCCTTGTTGGTTAGCATATGAAGTAAGAACAAAAATGTTACTAAAAAGAGATGTTTGCAGCATCTCGGCAGAGTTATGTAGTGTCTTTGATAGCAGACTTCATTACATATCCTCAGTATCTGTTCTAACGAATGGTCTTAAGGATGCTTTTTGTAATTTGCTAACTGCTTTTAAGTTAGAGCTGTTGTAGTTCCATCTTGTCCCTTTGATAAATGTCGCAACAGTGTGAATCTTAGACCACGTTTCTGTAATTTTGAAGGAAAATAGGAGAAGTTGTATTATCATTTCTGTCTATGAAATTTATTTCTGAAGTGAATGCCATACATATTTCTGAAATGATTGCCAAATGTATTTTCTAGAAGTGAGTGCCATTGAAAGCCAGGGCAGGCAATTTATACCATGCATAATAATGATATTAATTTTTATGGTGTGTATAAGTTACATTTTGATTAGTTTTTTGCATGATTAAAAATTTGCAAAGCCTTTATGGCCCCCAGGAGCCTACCTGTAATAAACAGCTCTCACCTTCCAAACCATAAAACAGGTCTGCAGTACTTGAACATTAGAGCTAATTGCCTTGCTACATCAAAGGGAGCACCACAAGACTGAGAAAAATCACAGGAGGGGGGGGTGGGGAGCGGGGGGCAGTTTCACCTCTAAAGGTTATGTGTTTGTGGCTTGGTGGAGCCCTGTAAAGTTATGGCCTCAGAACTGCTGTTTGCGATTAAGTTGATGGGGAAAGTCTATCCCGCAATCTCTCCCTGCTGCTGACACAGAGTCTTTGTTCACATTCAGATTTCTCAAACTGTTGCCAGGGTCAGGCTGAGGTCAGACACCACGATGATGTATAGGAGAACATGTCTGGGAATTTCTCTCACACTTAAAACACATACCAGAAAAACAGGAGAGCACCCTGCAAAAATTGTCTGATGAGACCCAGATGATACTGTAGCTTTTCTTTTAGTACCTTCATAATTTTCTTTCTCTTTGCCTGACACACATACAATGTTTTATTAATGTGTGCCACGATAGCCCTTACAATTTTATGTCCCCTCAAGATAAGGACACTCAGTAGCACTTTGACACTTCATTTTCCAGCCCAGGGGGATTGGGCCAGTAAATCTAGTAAAAGAAGCAATGCGTCCGTTCCCAAGGATGAGTCGAAAAGGGATTGCCATCGGCTCCGTGAGGCCACGGGGCCTGACACTGGATACGAGCCTCATGCGTGCGCGCTCGGCATTAACACAGCCCGAGCCAGGCATGATCACAGGCTCACAGCATCCCGAACCGCGCTCCCCCGCCACCCTGACAAACACAGCCCCGCTTCCAGCTGCGACAGGGATGCCTACCATGTTTGATTAGCTATCATCGTGGGAGGGGGCGGGGGACGGCGCGGGGCGGGGGACGGCGGGGGGGGGGGGGCTAAAACAGCACCGGGGGGGGGGTCCATTCTGATGGAAATTTCTTTTTTATACGCAATTGTTTCTAAAAGAGGGGACCATCCTTCTCCCTCTATTGTTCCAAAAAGTGGACGCCATGCTTAGTCCTAACATGTTGTATTTTGATGTCAATGCAAAACACATTGATCCGTGGTTGAGATTTGTTGGGGGTTTTGGGGGGCTTGGTGGGGATTTTTTTGGTGGGGTTTTTTTTTGGTTTGGTTTCCAAAATTGTAGCTGTGTTTTTCTCTTCTGATTTACAAAAGGTTTTGCAGAGGGTTGAGAACCGGATAGGTTCGCCACATCGATCTGAGGGTTGTTTGCCTAGGCATACAGTTTCAGTGCATGGCTGGCAAGTAAGGCACTAAGCAGCAATTTTTTTGTGCTCAGCTGCTACATATGACAGAGGATATTTCATTTGGCTGTCAGAATGTTATTAATAAAACATGGGGTGCGAAGAGGGCCACTATTTCCCCTTTCAATCACTATAGCATTTACAATGAAAATTTTATGCAGTGTGTAATTTTCAGTTAATGCTTGACACTTAAAATGTCGGTAGCTGCATTTTGTATGGTTCCTGAAGGGTTAATTGTATCATGTTCCCTGCATAAAAGCTCTGCTTATCAAAAGTGAATAGAAGAGTGTATGCAAATGTGTGTCTGTGACCTTTTGCCTTTCCAGGGTTAATTTATATGGTCATTAAAGATTTTATGAAATTGAGCGGCCTGGTGCTTCGAATCCCATTTTACCTTCACCTCCTAATTTATACAATTCCTACCTGAGCTGGGAAATATGATTTTTATTTTTTTTGTGTGCGGCAATGAAAACAGCATGCTGTGCTGTAGGGAGTTGCAAGTCAGGTTATCTGGCATTACTCAGATTGCTAAAAATTCATTAAAATGTGACATCAGCACAGTGAGAGACAAATGATCACAGGATGAAAAGGAACAGTGGGCCTTTCACGGATTAGTGCTACACAGCCCCAGCATAGAAGCTAACTGCATAAACAGATTAATCCACCAGTAGCAGCATAGCTAAGATTTACCGAATAATTAAATGGGCTTGAGTTACTGTGAAGATTTCCATGTAATCTAGCTGGTGTGAACACGTAAGTGAGGTGTGGGTAATGCTGCTTCCTCAGAAGCCATATACCAAGTTGCATCATTTATCCTGAATGGCTCCCCCTGGAGACAAAATTTGAGACTTCGCCCGCAAAGCCAGAGGTTTATATTTAATACAGTACCTAATACCTAATACTTACTTACTGCAATTAGCAGGATACTGCTGCACTAATAGGATTTATATTTGAATTCCCCCTCCCTTGCCCCCCCCCCCTTTTTTTTTTGGCTCCCTGATGCATTTTTAGATGTGCTTGCTTTTGTTCCAGGCTGTGTGTGCGTGTATGCACGTGTATTTTAACACAAATCATTTCTAGCCAAAGAATATGAAATGACAGGCCTTAAATCTGTCACACTGGTGGAAAGCGGGTACTCTGATAAAGACACGGTCAGAATTTCTGGATAGATTTCGAAATATTGCAACTTATTCGTAATTAATGGCCAACCTCTTTAAAGTGCTGTTCTTTCCCTTTTCTTCTCCCCACCCCTCCTTCCCCCTGTTTTGCCACCCTCTGTTAGTGCTGTTCTTATTACAGGACATATTTTTTAACTGCTTTTAAGTGGTCACTGAGTTTCTTTTCTAAGATCTTTTCTGTGCTTATCTGCAGAAGAACAAGGTGAAGATACAGAAGGGTCTGCTAAAAGTACATCAGTGGCTGTGACTGATGATAAAGACTCAAGTGAGAGAGACAATAGTGAAGGCAAAAAATCTAGTAAAGACTCTGGTAAGATGCTAGAATTTTGTTTTCCCCCTTTTTTTAACTTATGAAATGTTCTTTCATTTTAAACTGTCTGGACATTCCCACTACTATTCATTTCATGTGCATTTTGCATGTGATTTCTATCAGTAGCCTCCCATTGACCTATTTTTAATCATAACCATCTGACAGGATAGATGCGGATAAGTTGAAGAATATTACAGGACGACCAGTGAGATTATTTTTTAATCAAATCAGTTTGTGTGCTTGTAATTTTTTAAGCGCCTTTCATTAATCTTAGCTGTACTTGTGATTCCTCTGATGGCATATTAATTTTTCATAAGCATAGGATTAGGTACCACTTGAATTTTTTCTTCAATCAGGTTTTGCCCCCCTTTTAACCCAAAGAATGTGGGGTTTTTTGTTATTATTATTTTTTGCTCTTGCTCTCTGATCAGTTACTCCCAAGAATCTGGCCTCTTCCTGGGCATTTATTTGAGGCATTTTGAAAAAAATACACAAAATCCAGTGAAAAAGTTTACAGATGATTCAGCCTAAGAAAGAGGAAATATCATTGAAAACGGATTATGGGTTGGGTAATTTTGATCTCCTGGAATAGACAAAGCCCAGTAATGAAAGCTACTGTCTTTGAAAACAAAACCCCTATGTCATGACATTTACTTGTGCACAAACAAACCCAGGGCCAGCATCTGGTGTAGATACCCAAGGCTTTTTCTGTGTTTGATTTGGCAAATATGTGACTTCATCCATGCTTTTTATGTATGAGATGGAAATCTATGGTCACAATGAATATTACATTGGCTACTTTTGCCGCACGCTATACCTAGTTACATTATGTTGGATTCACTGAAGCAGAAGAAGTGCTGAAACAGGTTGAAGCCTATTAGTTTCAGGTAGTCATATATCTTTTCCTTGTATGCCAATGACAGCAGCATACAAAGGAGGTTGTATTCTCCATAAAGACATATAGTTGTAGAGAAAATATCATTTTACGTATGAGTTTCTTTACACCTGAATTCTCCCATACTGTAATTTGTTCTTTACATATTAAACACTTCTGGATTTATTTCAGAAAAAAATTTATAGATGGCCCTTTCCGTGCCGAATCAATTCAGAAGGCTGACTTAAAGATTAAAGCTTCCTTTAAGTTTGCTTGTTGATGTGCTGAGGTCAGTACCCATCACAGTTTAGAACCTCGGCTGCTCTTCAGTCGCTTTATTTTTTGAGATCAAGAGAGTGAAGAAAGGCTGATGATGACAAGGACAATGTTGAGCAAGAAAATGTGTTGTGGTTTAAAATACATATCCACCTTGGCTGGCTCTCTGATTTGGTAAATACTGTCTGCAGTGCAGTAAAGCCATGCTCCCAGGCCAATATAGATGCTCCTGTGCAGTCTCATCAGGGGCTATCCTGGACACTCACCAGGAGAGAGGTGACAGCCACCTCCAGCCCCCATTTCCTACCATACACTCTGCCTAGGGGATGCTGTGAACTGCTGCAGGGAGTTTATCAATCAATCAGCCCTCTCTTTTTCTTAGGCAGGTCCATTTAGAGTTGTTCAAGAAAGAATACAGTATTAAAGCTCCAGCAAAATAAATGATGGAATCTAGAAAAAAATACTGAAGGGGAATTCTCAAAATTCCATCAGGATTAGCCAATCATAAGGGCCAAGTTTAATTAGGACAAACCTATATCCAGATGCCTACTGGGTGCACTACAAAAAAACCAGCATAATTGTTCTGCATTCCCGTGCCAGCAATTACACAAATAACTTTGCAGTAAGATTCATATAAAAACAAGGGCTGAAATACATGACTGCCTTTGTGCTTTGCAGAAAATAGTTTGTACTGTAAAATCCCAAATCTTTTAGAAACTTTTATTTTCCTAATCTAAATTAATTCCGCATATGTAACATTCAGACCATCATCTTAATTTTCACTCAGCTGACAAGTATTTCTAATGACTGCATAACTGCTTGTGTATAATTGAATGTTAATTTGGGCTTTCTCATGAACTGAGTGTTGCAAGTCTTGCCAAAGAAATCTCAGGAAAACCAATAAATTAATCACAATACTAACAAGTTAGACGGGAAAGTGGTGTGACCCCTCTTTAGCATAGAATCTATTAGACAAGAAAGGATTAACATGTATTTAGTAACAGTATGTTTGTGTAAGCTGTTGTGCTGTATTGCTTACCTTATCTCAAGGAGTAGAGCTTTCAAAATGAGACTTGGCAATATGCAAGTTATATTTGTTGAATATTCATTCAGAATAGAAAAGCCTGCTAATGCCTCATTTATATTGTCATTTAAATCTAGTGCCACTTTAGATTAATTATAATCCAAATTACAGCTCTATGCAGTGCAAGAATTAATATGGAATTTATCCAGATTAATACATTTGCATTGAAAATGTAATATGTCTCTGCCATGGCTAAGGGGAGCACTTTTTAATAAGGTAGTAAACATGAGGAAGGATGGAAATTAACCTTCATTATTGCAATGAAAATTATCCTTTCATTCTACTCTAATTAGAAAGAATACTCTACCAGTAATTATAATTTTAGAATTATTTTGAGGCTGAATAACATCATCTGATGTGTCAGAAGTCTTAACTTATGCAATCTTTATCAAATACATAGATTCATAAATAAGTAAATACTATTTTGATTATGGCTTTTCCAGGTTTTTTTTTTTCACTAGTATATGTATTTTATTAACTTTCTCCTTCTTGTTAGTCACACAAACATTTTTATTTTTATTTTGGGGTTTCAAAAATGTTACAAAGGTGATGACATCTGAATTGCAGTGAATTATGTCATTTGTATATTAGCAATCCTACACAAGTTAAATAATTCTGTGACAGACAATCATTGACTAGTCTATTTCATGGTGCTTATTTATAATTAAACTTAGTTTGTGAGCTAAATGTATTGAAATTACATTAGTCATCTAAAATAATGCTGCGTATTTTATATTATAAAATGAATTGCAGTTGTGTTTCACAATTAGGAAAAAAAACAACAAATAATGTGTCTCAAGAATAAAAAGTGCACATTTAAAACATGAATAACAACTAGATTTACTCTTTTCCTACAACTGCCTAGTAAGAATAGCATGCCAGTGGAACATCTAGCTATGAAAACAGTGCCACACAGCATGCTTGGGACCATAATATTTTCTCTCCTTTCTCCCTCCTCTTTCAACACCCTTCCTATAAGACCGTAACTTTGTTCAGCCTCCCTACAGGAAGCTGCTTAAAACAGTGAATTCAACACGGAAAGCAGAAAGTTGATACAGCAAGACGAGGCACTGAGTTGTAATAGCTGGACCATTGCGTAAGGAGCCATCCTCTTTGGGTTTTGGCACGTATACGCTGGCTTGCGGGGGGTTCGGTCCTCACCACATGCAGGGGCGAGTGGCATCCCCGTGCCAGAGGGAAGAATCGACCTCCCTTTTTTTTTTTCTGCAAAGCTCACCATAAGTCATGGACTCGGTTACTTTATTATAGGCCAGATGTAACTTTGGTTGCTTAAGAAGTAACAGTGCTTGGGGTTGAATGAATCCAGAGCAACAACAACAACAAAAACAACAAAGCCTCTGTAAATTTTGACAGTTTATATAAATATCATAGTAAACATAATAAAAAGCTGTGCTTTGTTATGCATTTATTGACCCCAGCACAGTGTTTTATAACTCTACGGTTTTATTATATTAACCGCAAAAGAAAATTTAACCAAAAAACCCCCTTGTTTTTATAGAAACAAGAACTATGTGTTTCATGATTATTATAGGCCCTTTGAAGTAATTAAGTTATTCCATCCTGTGGTGGAAGATGATATGTAATATTAACCCTGTGTGTGCCCAGGCACACACACAGTGTGTGCTCCACAGTATATTTCACTAGCAGTTAAATACCACTGCTAAAACACATTTAAATGCATTTGCACAAGTGAATTTAGGAGCAGAATTTGGATCCTAATATCTGTAACAACCTGTTGAGAACAATCTAGCATGATGAGGGGAAGAGAATGCGGAATTGGTTTATTTTGGTTTTGAAATTCAGCTTCCTGTATAACAGTGTCTGTTTACACCAGCTGAGATTTTGGCCAATTTGTCTTTAAAAAAAAAAGGGACGTTTTAAAAGTGACAGATGATAAAGGCAAGAAACAGTAGTCAACTGTTAGACGTTTTTGACAGTTGGAAATGAAGAAAGGTTAATAATTTGAACCTAACCTTCTAAAACCTGAGAAGCAACCTTTCTCTGTTAATATAGTATGTCACGTTTTTACTTCCCATAATTCTCACGGTTAAGACATTTAAATAATAATGGTGTATTGCCAAGTAAATACAGATAGGCCAAGGAGTACTGTATTATAAACCGAAGTGAGTAATAAGATGGTGCCTTATGTGATTGCATCATGTAGATTTTGTCTTTAAGCATTGCTAGTCCTTCAGGTCATCGGCACAGCACTGGCTGAGCAGTCTAGATGGGGCCTCCAGGATCGGTTCCTGAGAGTGTAAAAATTCAGTGGGGCTCCAGGAGGCAGCTTGTTCAGATAAACCGATGTTGACAAACTGGTCATTAAAAGTAGGGAAATATGGCAGGAATAAACTTTAATTTGAGCAAGAACATGCAAAAATTACTGGTCTAAATTACAGCAAAAGAAATAATTAGCAACTTAGGAATGAAAAACAATGTGTGGGAAAATCACCATTAATGTGTAAGTCATGAAATATGTTTATGTTTTTTAAAAAAATGCCCTTCAGAAAATGTCCCTGTATGATTCAGTTTTCAATTGTTTGTTATTGTACCATGAGGATTTGGTATTTACCTTGAAAACTGTTCTCTTATTTTACTTCACTTTAATGTTGCTCCTGTAATATCCAATATTGCACAAAGTCTATATGAAAACAATAAGAATAAAAAGTTCTTGGGTTTGTCTACAGAAATATACAAGTATTTTCTTTGTTCATGTTTACTTTGTTGCCAAAACATCCATGACCTTATTTTTAAATTAATCCTAGGTTATTGTGCAATGAGGTGCAATTTGTTCATTTATATGAACCTTATGTGGATTGAAAAAAATCAAGATAAATCTTCATGCACAGCATACAATCAGATTACCCCTGGACTATATATTTACGTTGGGTCTGATAGCAATCAATGGTTTAGCTTCATTGCATTTCAAGATGTATTTGCACCCAGTGTCCAGTGATAGTGTCCTCACCCTGGAAATAATTTAGTTGCAAATTGACTGGAAGATGGTGAAAATTGAAAGTTAAAATTAGAAATACTCATAATAAACAGCAGAAAAAAGGTCAGATGATGCCGCACTATGATGAGATTGGAATGGTTGGTAAATGAGGTTTTGTGTTTGTCGTGAGATGTATGTGACATGCCTACCCAATGCTCTTGTAATATCCAGCCTAGCAGAAGAGATTATCTGGCAAATTGACGCTGGAAAGAATTTTCTGATGGACTGGGAAATTAGAATTGCACTCTTTTCTTTGATGTGTGCAAGACTGGGCCACATTACACAGCTAGTTCAGGCATAATATTAAATATAGTATTTAATACTTAATAGTAGAACTATCTATAGAAAACAATAATTTTCTGGTTTTGATCACAAATGCCAGACTGTAAAAATTCACAGTGTAAACATCTAAGGCAATCCCAAACGACTGATCTTTGTATATAATTAATATTAAGTTAGCTCTGAAATCCTATTCTCCACAGTATTTCTTTTAAAGCCTCACTATATTTAGCTTCAGAATTGTAACCAGGCAGGAGTTATCAAAACAGCACAATAATCATATTGCTCAGACAGTTTAGAAAAGAGAGAGGGTAATTAAACAGCAGCAAATTAATTATTTTGGAAAACAAGAATTTTAAGCAAAAGCTGATTTGTTTTAATGTAATACACAAATTCATACTGAGCTACTAAAGAAAGAACATTATTGATTAATCTTTAAAGGCAACCTAAGGTTATCTAAACAGTAGAGAAGAGTCCATTTTTAAATGTATTTATAGAGTCTCCATCAAGGATAAAAGTGTATTTTCACCTTTGTGCTTACCAGAGTTGTTTTATTCTTTATGTTTATATTTTTTCTCAGAAATTAAAAACAAACAAAAAAAAGACCCTCAAAGACAATACAGACCTTTGGAATCACAGCCTCTTTGTAAACCAGGATATTTTAAAGTTTAAAATATGTTCTTAAAAATTATGTTTTTGGAACAGGAATAGTCACACCAGAGAAGGAACCAAAATTGAACACTGTGGTAGGGGCACAACAGCTTCTTCTGGCAAAAGAAGAGGATGGTGCAGCTAAAAAATCAAAGCCTCCAGAGGACAATAAATTTTGTCATGAGCAGGTAAAAGAAAAATGTAACAATTTAATTGCATTCTAGAACTCTTTCAAATAACTCAAGAATGAAACAGAGATGATACGCCATTGAAATAGCAATATCAGCAAGTTACAAAAAGCACACTGACTAATAGTCTTCATCTTGATTTTTTTCAGTTCTATCAATGTCCTTATTGTAACTACAATAGTAGGGACCCAAATCGTATCCAGATGCATGTCCTGTCACAGCATTCAATGCAACCTGTTATCTGCTGCCCCCTCTGCCAGGATGTCCTCAGCAACAAAATGCATCTCCAGCTTCATTTGACCCATTTGCACAGTGTGTCCCCTGACTGTGTGGAGAAACTGCTCATGACAGTAAGTGTTCCAAATACTGATGCACATGCTACAGAAATGTACTTGGGCCTCTGGGCAATGTACTTGTTGTGACATAGTATTCAGATAGCCTGAGGAGAGGAGGGGAGTGGGTCAGGACTCTGAGGTTCTGTTGCCAGCTCATCCAGTGACTGACGTCCCTTGGGAGAATGACTGAAGGTGGATTTCAAAGATGCTGAAAACCTGCAGTTCCTCATTGACATTAACCTTGGAAAAATCAAGCCTGTCCATGTCTCTAAGTGCACACCTGCAAATTGGATCTAATAATATCCAGGTCTCAGAGGTATTGTGACTTCTGTTTGTAAAATAATAGGAATTCCCTGCAGAATGTAGTTCCCAAACGCAGAAGGATTCCTACATATAGCTGGGCTGTACTTGCATTTTATTACATGAAATTCACTGTAAAATATCAATAGTGATGCTAATTGGAGAACATGATTATCTTATTGTACAGGATGTCCTGTTTCTTACTTTCTGCCTCTGTATAAAAGACCTTTTAGTTCTTTGTGAATAAATGTGAGTAGGAAACAGAAAGGCAAGTCCAAGAATGTGTAGGAATCAAGTTAGGTCAGTTCTCTAGAATATGGAATATCTGATTTCAGGTACCTACCCTGGATCAGGCAGGGACTTGAACGGGCTTCCCCATGATTGGGATGAATGCTATGACCAGCAAACTATTTGAAGGATGAAACACATTCCAACCTCACCAGGAAAATCCCGTTCTTCACTGCAAAATTGTACAAACCACGTCAAAATAATAAATTTCTCTGAAAAATAATGACTCAGCACCATTCAAAACAATGTCAGTAAAGACACAATCAGATCTAGAACGTATTTATTATTACAGTACAGATTCAGTTAGAAAACAGACCTCCTAAGACACCCCAATTCTGGTTGTCTTGCCTTTTTAGATGGAAATGCACTTGGAAATCTCAGGGATCCACCTCCTTAGGGATTTATTTCTGTATCCATAGATGACGCCTTCATTTATATGGTTGTGTTTGTAGGCCTACCACCTCATTCCCAAGTAAAGTGTGAAAAAAATAGGAAAGAATTGAAAGACCTCTTGCCTGAAGGTCTAGGGTTCCTTGTGCCCAGTGCTGATGAGCAAATACAGAATTGGGGATTATTCTTTTCTTTTCCTTGGTTTTCTACTAACTATAACTCTGCCAGACCATGTATTTTTGGCCCACCACAAGGCAAATGGAGTAGAAATTTAACTTTCCCAGACCCTTTTAGGAAACTGGAGAAATGTGGACACCCCCCCCCCCCCCCTCCATATTGAGCAGCATCAGCCATCTTTTCAGGTTCTTTGTGATTCCCTCTATGCTGATAATGGGGCAACTTTGAAATCTCTCGTCTCCTCTCCAGGTGCTGGGGAGTTGTCTGAGAGGAAAACCAAAAGTTTGTTTGACAGAGAAAGAGACTGCAAAACATAGTCTGCATCATCTAAATTGTCCTGGTTGCTAACACGAATATGCTCTGTCCATATCTGAACTCTCTGATGACAAATAACATTCATAGCAAATTTTTTTCTCTGGGATATTTACAGTTATCTACATATTTTTTTTTAAAAGTCCTTCCCTCCCAAATAAACTCAAAGACACTAGTCCTCTGAGAGGATGCTATTAATGCCATGTTTAAATTACAAATATACTAAGCCCCAGGCTTTTTAAAATAAGTCTAGAATATTTTTTTCCAACAGGCAATTGATCTACATACATACATACATATAATTCTTATGTATCCTAATAAAGGTTTAAAATAATTTGTTAAACTGTTAAAGAAGAACAAAAGGTGTTTCTACTCATACTTAGTAATGTATGCAGCTTCTATTATTATAGTAATTTACCACCCAAAAACGTCTTCTATGAATATTCTTGTTACGTCTCTATGAAGTAAGGAAATACTACCCTTATGTTAGAGATGAAGAGCAGCAGCATGGTCTGAACTGATTTATCCAAGGTCATTTAGACAGACTCTGGTAGTGCAGGAGTTTGAACCCAGTCCTGCTAAGTCTTAGCATGAAGCCCTAGACAATCCTTTATTTCAGATATGAGTATGTTTTAACGTTCCAAGCAAAAGGAAAACATGAAGTGTTGAGCAAATATTCATGTCGACTTAACTAAACTGAGCACTCTCAGACATCTATAAGAATACATCCTTAAGAGATTTCTGTCTATAATTTGAAAGCATAACACAACAGGTAAAGCAGTATGAAGAAGACACATAAGCAGTTGAAGACAAGAAAGAGAAAAATCTTATTTTAAATGGAAGTTGCTATTTCTGTATGGAAATAAACTTACATTTTTCTTTCAAAGATCATGGAAGGTCCAGCATTTGTTTAAAAAACAATACAGGTGAAGAAAAGTGGGAATGCCCTCAGTCAAGAACTGACTGGTGACCTTATCGCAACATGATCTCCGTCTTTGGAGGATGTCTGAGGAGAATGCCCCTGATAAATCCAACCAACCTGACATAGCCAGCAAAACCATCTTTGTGGTGACATTGAGACAAATGAAATATTGATTGTATGTAGTTCTATAGCATCACCTTATTGTGGATTAGTTTGAGTTGATTCTCCACAAAGGGACACCAATGCTGTGGATTTCTGGTCTGTCAGAGCCATTATCAAGGACTGAATCAAGATCTTGGTTTAGTACTGGCAGTCTTTGATCCAGATATGGTAGATCTTTTGAATTATAATTTCATAGTGTTGTATAGTATTAAAGTGTGACTTTTCCTGTAATAATACTGTGTTCTTGGTTTTCAAAGGTTCCTGTACCAGATGTCATGATGCCCAATAGTATGCTATTGCCAGCAGCTGCTTCAGAGAAATCTGAACGTGACACATCTGCAACCATTACAGCTGAGGGATCTGGGAAATATCCAGGTATGCAAGAAAAAGCCCAAATGTGTAGAAGCTAGGTAGGGGCAGTTTAGAAATAAGCCACTTGTTTCTTTCTTAGTAAAGTGAATCCTTTTGGCTTGCATATAGCCACAGAGATAAAAAGAGAAAAATAACAAGGGGCCTGAATTTGGCTGACTGCACCTATGCAGAGTTACCAGGATGCACATGTGTGCCAGAGTGTTTGCTTTTGGTAGAGGTGAAATTAAACAGTAGTGCCTAGCCACTTTGAAGGTAAGACCCTCCTTGTTTAACCAGCAAAGAAGACCCAGTCCTAAAAGACAGTGGCACTTTCACCAACATCGAAGGGGAATGTTAGGCAAGCAATTCTCCCTGCATTTCCAATAGTAGGTTTCTTATCCTGGACACTTACTGTTTTCTGTGCTGGGAAGCTGCTTTGCTATCTCTCTGTTGTGGTTTAATCCCGGTCAGCAACTAAGCACCACGCAGCTGCTCACTCACTTCCCCCCCACCCAGTGGGATGGGAGAGAGAATTGGGAAAAGAAGTAAAACTCATGGGTTGACATAAGAATGGTTTAATAGAACAGAAAAGAAGAAACTAATAATGATAATGATAATGATAACACTAATAAAATGACAATAGTAATAATAAAAGGATTGGAATATATAAGTGATGAACAATGCAATTGCTCACCACCTGCTGATTGATGCCCAGTTAGTCCCTGAGCAGCGATCCCCCCACCCCCACTCCCCCCAGTTTATATATTAGATGTGACATCACATGGTATGGAATACCCCATTGGCCTGTTTGGGTCAGCTGCCCTGGCTGTGTCCCCTTCCAACTCCTTGTGCCCCTCCAGCCTTCTTGCTGGCTGGGCATGAGAAGCTGAAAAATCCTTTACTTTAGTCTAAACATTACTTAGCAACAACTGAAAACATCAGCTTTATCAACATTCTTCTCATACCAAACTCAAAAACATAGCACTGTACCAGCTACTAGGAAGACAATTAACTCCATCCCAGCTGAAACCAGGACACTCTCACAGCATGCTCCTCCCTCTCTCCTGAGACCACCTTCCTCCTCCTTTCTAATCACCTGTCCTACCTATTGTCCCCATTTCTACTCCCTCCCTCTTCCCTACTGTTTATTTCCTTGTTTGGTTCTCCCATTGTATGACTAAACTCCTACCTTATGACAAAGAGAAGCCTTATGCCACTACTGGGCCAACTGCCACTGCTAGTCTGATCATTGTGTTTGAATTTTGCTACTTCTACTTTTTTTTAACCTCCTGTTGGTCCTGTCTGCTTTATTCTTGGGGGCAAGGATGCGTTGCTATATTTTGCTAGGCCAACACATGGCATACCAGGTGCCTCTCTTGATTTCTGATGGAAAAAAAAAAAAATTAATACTATGTGCTGTTCTCTTCTACTTGTGTAAAAGACACTTCACTTTCTTTAACTAGGTGAAAGTCCTGTGGATGAGAAAAGTACCCCTGGGATCGATGAATCAAAAACTGGAATGGAAATTAAGACTGAGGAACAGAAGCCACCTAAGGAATCTACTGAAACACCAGACTGGAATAAGAGCAGCAGTAAAGAGATAAAGACCACTGACGCAATGACGGATCAGCTAAATGAACAGCAGAAGAAGCAACAGCTCTCTGTTTCTGACCGCCATGTCTATAAGTACCGTTGTAACCATTGTAGCTTGGCTTTTAAGACTATGCAGAAGCTTCAGATACATTCCCAGTATCATGCTATTCGGGCAGCTACCATGTGTAGCCTTTGCCAACGTAGCTTCCGTACATTCCAGGCTTTAAAAAAACACTTGGAAGCAGGCCACCCTGAACTCAATGAAGCTGAACTTCAGCAGCTGTGTGCATCTTTACCTGTCAATGGTGAACTCTGGGCAGAAAGTGAAAGTATAGCACAAGATGATCATGCACTAGAACAGGAAATAGAAAGAGATTATGAGATGGACCAGGAAGGTAAAGCAAGTCCTGTAGGAAGTGATAGCAGCTCTATTCCAGACGACATGGGCTCAGAACCAAAGCGGACCTTACCTTTTAGAAAAGGGCCAAATTTTACTATGGAAAAATTTCTAGATCCATCTCGCCCGTATAAGTGTACGGTGTGTAAAGAGTCTTTCACCCAAAAGAATATTCTCTTGGTCCACTATAACTCAGTGTCCCATCTACATAAACTCAAAAAGGTTTTGCAGGAAGCATCAAGTCCTGTCCCTCAAGAAACCAACAGCAGCACTGACAACAAACCCTACAAATGCAGCATTTGTAATGTTGCATATAGCCAAAGTTCTACATTGGAAATCCATATGAGATCTGTGCTTCATCAGACAAAGGCAAGGGCTGCAAAATTAGAACCAAGTGGTAATATAAGTAGCGGAAATAGTGCAGCAGGGAATGTTAATAGCCCCAGCCAAGGAATGCTAGAATCTATGAGCTTACCAGCAGTTAACAGCAAAGAAACACATTTAGATGCCAAAGAATTAAATAAAAAGCAAGCTTCTGAATTAATTTCTGCTCAGCCTACACATCATCCACCCCAGTCACCAGCACAACTTCAAATGCAACTACAGCATGAACTGCAACAGCAAGCTGCGTTCTTTCAACCCCAGTTTCTAAACCCAGCTTTTTTGCCTCACTTTCCAATGACACCAGAAGCACTGCTGCAATTTCAACAGCCTCAGTTCCTTTTCCCATTCTATATACCTGGGACAGAATTTAGCTTAAGCCCAGATCTGGGTTTGCCTGGTTCTGCCACATTCGGTATGCCTGGAATGGCTGGTATGACAGGATCACTGCTAGAAGATTTGAAGCAGCAGATACAAACTCAGCACCATGTTGGCCAAACCCAGCTGCAGATACTGCAGCAACAAGCACAACAGTATCAATCCACGCAACCCCAACTTCAGTCCCAAAAACAGCAGCAGCAAAGTAGCAAGCTGATGAAAGCAGAGCAAAGTACCTTAGTAAGTACAGACTGCCAGCTGATAAAGGATATGCCATCATATAAGGAGTCGGAAGAAATTTCTGAGAAACAAGAGAAGCCAAAGCAAGAATTTACTAATGAGAATGAAGGACTAAAGGAAAACAAAGACATGAAGAAGCCGAAATCCTCAGAATCAGCCATCCCACCACCCAGAATAGCTTCTGGAGCAAGGGGGAATGCAGCCAAGGCTTTGTTGGAGAACTTTGGATTTGAGTTAGTTATCCAATACAATGAGAACAGACAAAAAGTACAGAAAAAAAGCAAGACTGGTGAAGGTGAAAACACAGACAAACTGGAATGTGGAACCTGCAGTAAGCTCTTTTCCAACATTCTTATTCTGAAGAGTCATCAAGAACATGTGCATGGACAGTTTTTTCCATACGGAGCATTAGAAAAGTTTGCCCGACAGTACAGGGAGGCATATGACAAGCTTTATCCAATTTCTCCATCTTCTCCAGAAACACCACCGCCTCCGCCACCTCCTCCTCCACCACCACCACCTCCTCCTCCTCCAACTCCTTCTCAGCCTTCTTCAGCTGGAGCTGGAAAAATTCAAAACACAACTCCCACTCCTTTGCAAGCTCCACCACCCACACCACCACCGCCACCTCCTCCACCACCGCCACCTCCTCCTCCACCACCACCACCATCAGCCCCACCTCAAGTCCAGCTTCCCGTTTCACTTGATCTCCCGCTTTTCCCTCCAATTATGATGCAGCCAGTGCAGCATCCTGCATTGCCTCCCCAGCTTGCCCTCCAGTTGCCACCAATGGATACTTTATCTGCAGATCTTACCCAGCTTTGTCAGCAGCAGTTGGGATTAGATCCCAATTTCCTGCGTCACTCTCAGTTCAAGCGTCCACGTACAAGAATCACAGATGACCAGTTAAAAATCTTGCGTGCTTATTTTGATATTAACAATTCTCCAAGTGAAGAGCAGATCCAAGAAATGGCTGAGAAATCTGGTCTTTCACAGAAAGTTATCAAGCACTGGTTTCGTAATACGCTGTTTAAAGAACGACAGAGAAATAAAGATTCTCCATATAACTTCAGCAACCCTCCTATAACAGTATTGGAAGATATCAGAATAGATCCTCAACCTTCAGCTGTAGAACCTTACAAGTCTGATGCATCTTTCAGCAAGAGATCATCTAGGACTCGGTTTACTGACTACCAGCTTCGTGTCCTCCAAGACTTCTTTGACACAAATGCTTATCCAAAGGATGATGAAATTGAACAACTTTCAACTGTACTTAACCTACCTACTCGAGTTATTGTCGTATGGTTCCAAAATGCACGACAAAAAGCTCGCAAAAGTTATGAAAATCAAGCTGAAACTAAAGACAATGAGAAAAGGGAACTGACGAATGAGCGTTACATTCGAACTAGTAACATGCAATATCAGTGCAAAAAGTGCAGTGTGGTTTTCCCCAGGATCTTTGATTTGATTACACACCAGAAAAAGCAGTGTTATAAAGATGAAGATGACGACGCTCAAGATGAAAGCCAAACTGAAGATTCTATGGATGCCTCTGATCAAACAGTGTATAAGAACTGCACAGCTTCTGGCCAAAACGACTCATCAAAAAGCCTGGCAGTTACAGCAGCAAGCTCTGGCTCTGGTTCTAGTACTCCTTTGATTCCATCACCCAAACCAGAACCTGAGAAGTCTTCTCCTAAACCAGAGCCCACAGAAAAACCAAAACAAAATGAAACCATCGCTAAGCAAACTGATACATCCTCCCAAAGCACCAAACCAGTACAGTCTACTCCAGTAACCTCTTCTGACCCTCAGCCCTCAGCTTCTCAACCACAGCAACAAAAACAATCACAGATAGTAGGGAGACCTCCTTCTGCATCACAAACCACACCTGTTCCTTCCAGTCCTTTACCAATTTCAATGACTTCTCTACAGAACAGTCTACCTCCTCAGTTATTACAGTACCAATGCGATCAGTGTACAGTTGCCTTTCCAACTCTAGAACTTTGGCAAGAGCACCAGCACATGCATTTCCTAGCAGCCCAAAACCAATTTCTTCACTCACAGTTTTTAGAAAGGCCAATGGATATGCCCTATATGATATTTGACCCCAATAATCCTTTGATGACTGGACAGTTACTTAATAGTTCTCTTGCTCAGATGCCACCACAGACTGGCTCATCACATACGGCACACCCAGCTACAGTTTCTGGTTCCCTGAAACGAAAACTAGATGATAAAGAAGACAATAACTGTAGTGAGAAAGAGGGAGGAAACAGTGGAGAAGATCAACATCGTGATAAGCGTTTAAGAACTACAATTACTCCAGAGCAGCTGGAAATACTCTATGAAAAGTACCTACTAGATTCCAACCCCACCAGAAAGATGCTAGATCACATTGCACGTGAAGTGGGACTGAAAAAGAGAGTGGTACAAGTCTGGTTTCAGAACACAAGAGCCCGAGAAAGAAAGGGACAATTCCGTGCAGTTGGTCCAGCCCAGTCCCATAAAAGGTGTCCTTTTTGTCGAGCTCTGTTTAAGGCAAAATCGGCTTTAGAAAGTCACATTCGCTCTCGACATTGGAATGAAGGGAAACAGGCCGGTTATAGTTTGCCTCCAAGTCCTTTGATATCAACTGAAGATGGAGGAGAAAGTCCACAAAAGTACATATTTTTTGATTACCCATCACTGTCATTAGCGAAAACTGAATTATCAAGTGAAAATGAATTAGCCTCCACTGTATCAACCCCCGTTAGCAAAACTGCAGAAATGTCACCGAAGAACCTCTTAAGTCCTTCTTCTTTTAAAGCAGAGTCTAGTGAGGATATAGAAAATTTGAATGCCCCTCCTGCTGACTCTGGATACGATCAAAACAAGACTGACTTTGATGAGACTTCATCAATTAATACAGCAATTAGTGATGCCACAACAGGGGATGAGGGGAACAATGAAATGGAAAGCACGACTGGCAGTTCAGGGGATGCAAAACCTGCATCACCTCCCAAAGAACCCAAACCACTTGTGAATGACACGCTATCAAAAGCTGCAACTACACCTACAAATGAGAATACCGATGATAAATTTCTCTTTTCCCTAACAAGTCCCTCAATACATTTCAGTGAAAAAGATGGTGATCATGACCAAAGTTACTACATTACTGATGACCCTGACGATAATGCCGACCGCAGTGAAACTTCAAGCATAGCTGATCCAAGTTCACCTAACCCGTTTGGAGCTAGCAATCCCTTTAAATCCAAAAACAGTGATCGGCCAGGCCACAAACGTTTCCGAACACAAATGAGTAACCTTCAGCTTAAAGTTCTCAAGGCTTGCTTTAGTGACTACCGGACTCCAACAATGCAGGAATGCGAAATGCTAGGGAATGAGATTGGCCTGCCCAAACGTGTGGTCCAGGTCTGGTTTCAGAATGCACGAGCTAAAGAAAAGAAATTCAAAATTAACATAGGGAAGCCATTCATGATTAATCAGACTGGACCTGATGGGACAAAGCCAGAATGTTCTCTATGTGGTGTGAAATATTCTGCACGTTTGTCCATAAGAGATCATATCTTTTCCAAACAACATATTACAAAAGTGAGAGAAACTGTGGGAAGTCAGCTAGATCGGGAGAAAGATTACTTAGCTCCTACAACGGTTAGACAACTGATGGCACAGCAAGAATTGGATCGGATAAAGAAGGCTACTGATGTGCTAGGATTAACAGTACAGCAGCCAGGCATGATGGACAGCAGTTCTCTTCATGGTATCAGTTTGCCAGCAGCTTATCCAGGACTCCCTGGCCTTCCTCCTGTTCTTCTGCCTGGAATGAATGGTCCATCCTCCTTACCTGGATTTCCACAAAGTTCAAACAGTAAGTCTATAAGGGGATGATTTTCTCATTTTATTAATTTGATCATCTTGCATAGTCACCATCCCCTTCTAAAACACAGCATATTTAGCATTCATATCATGCTTGTGAGACTGGTGTGGGTAGCTAAAAAGTACTGCTATGAGGTGTACTCAGTGCAATTCTCAATTGTTGCTATAGCCTGGATGATAACTCTGATTT
Organism: Aquila chrysaetos chrysaetos; assembly: GCF_900496995.4. Lineage (NCBI taxonomy): Eukaryota > Metazoa > Chordata > Aves > Accipitriformes > Accipitridae > Aquila > Aquila chrysaetos. The sequence goes on along the minus strand of NC_044007.1, from coordinate 33,727,266 downwards.
CGCAAAAAAAAAAAAAAATTTAATTGAAATCTAATTGACAGCAATGTTTTTGGTCCGTATTAGGCTTCTGTAACAAAAGCAATATAACAATAGCATTGTTATGCTTCTTTTGTTTGTTTTGAATGATACTCCTTCAGGCAAAACTTGGGTTAGAATTTTTTATGTAAATTTTTTGTATGCAAATATTTAAAGTAACATCTGATGAAGCAAAAAATAGTAATTCCCACATTATCGGTTCATCAGGCATTTGGTCCACCCCTTAGACTAGTCCAACCTGTTGTTTAATTCAGAATGAATATTTAAAATAAAATGCTGCCCAAGACCCTCTATTATATTTCTGAATAATTGCCTGCTAAGATAAGAAGGTTTTTGTTGAGGGTAATTTGTAATGGCAGTTTCATTGTGATCCAAATTCCAGGAGCTCCTGAATATCTCCTAACCCTAGTTTGTGAAGTCATTGCAGACATGTGTCTCTTCATTTAGGCTTGCACTTTTCACTGAACATGTAACTCTGTTTTACTGACTGTTTTGACTCTCGTTTCACTCTGGTTTTTGCTCACATTGGAAAGCACTCCCTCTTGCAATAAGTTTCACTGATGTTAGAGAATCAAGTTTTCTGCAGAATGATTTGTTTAGTACTCAAAAAATGAACCTAATTTATTTTCTTGTATTAGGCTCTGATTTTGCAGTCAGAGTTTGTTGTGAGTGCAGCCTTGCAGATTGAAGCTCTCCCATTCATCTTCTAACATTGCACATTCATATCAAATATGTTCATAGCAGAGTTAGGGAGCTGGTTAAGACCCCTCAGCTCATTTTATCCAGTAATCCACTTGCTGTTGATCTCTAAACTTTGATTTAGAAAGCAACTCACTTTGGCAAGTAAGGTAGGGGCTTAATCACCAGTGTTGTTAGACATGCTAAGACTGTAGCAATGTCTTCTCTGCTACACAGCTCTGCTTTGATTGATGATGATCATGTTATTGTTTCCCTAAGTGGTGGTCAAAGCATCTTGTTTTTCTCTTCATTGGATAAGAATGGCTTTCCTTCCACAATGGAGTCTCTGGCTGAGTGCCCTCTGGCTTTTGTCAAACAGTTATTGGCACAGAGAGTGCATATAAAGGAAGTATAAAGTTGCTGTATTTCCTTCTTAATGGCATACAGTGTCCAGGTCCAAAAATGGCTGGTTGTTGTTCATCAAAATTATAGATATGGTTTCTCCATATAACTTCGCTAAATAGCTTCGGTTAGGTTGACCTTCAGGTAAAATGGGCTCTGGAAAACTCAGTCTTTGTCTATACTACTAAATGAAATTTGCTTGGGAAGATACTATTACATTCTTTTACTCTCAAAAACAGATAGTCCCCATGCAAAGTGAGTCTTGGGAATGGTTGTGGGCCCATGATAGCCTCTCAGCTGTGCTCAGGAATTGTTTAGGAGAATGCTAGTTGGCCCAGGCCAAAACAGTGGCAGTCACCGTTCTTACTGTTTAACTTTACAGATGGTTTACTTTCAGTTTTTGGGAAATGTTCCCTGGTACTGTTTAACTTACTAGTATCACTGTAGCCTCAGAGTCTGTAAATTGTCCTGTCAATAATACAAAAGGTATTATTACAGGCTAACTGGTCCATAATGATTAAATTTTCAGATTTTTTAATTTCCACCAAATATCTCTTCTTTGAGATAAATTTAAATCATTAGTACCATAGCATACATAGTGCACTGCCAATTGAGATGGATTTTTACCCCCTTTCATCTTGCATCTTCTTAAGGTTAATTAGCCCATTGTGGGCAAAGCCCACCGCGTAAACTAGCTAGTAAAATCTCATTGTTAACTTTTTCTTCTGCCATATGCTAAATAGCCCCTACATCCCCCTTTTGTTGCCTGGCAAATACTTACATGCATAAATTTCCATTCCTTAATGATACATAATGGAGCAGTCATAGTGAGTGGAAAAAAATAATTATTTTAATAATTCATCATAGAAAAACAGTAATATACTCTGATGTTCTCCAGTATGTGCTCAACACTAGTACCAATTTTCTGCACCTAGTTAACCCATTTCTGTTTTCTTCTCTACCCTGCTTAGGCTGATAGCTCACATTCATATCTGATGCTAAGAATTGTTTAAGAAATATCTTTTTGGAAGCAGGCTTCCAAGCAAGCTTTTCTTCCAATCGAGCCTATGGTTCTTCTAGCAGCGCGTATATGCTCAGCCAGCAGGACAATTGTTCTGCATCATTCTTTGCATGAAGGATTTTCTGAAGCTAAGTCCCTGATGACTCACTATCCTATACTTTAAGTCTACTTCTTGTGAATTCCACTGCAAGCGTGTAATGTCTTCTCTTTCGGACCCAGTCCCAAAAATGCACTTCAGAAGTCTCCCTTATATTCAAATATTTACCTGTTTTCACTGATGCTTACAGGGCTGGTAACTCTATTTCCTGTGGCAAAGCCCATCCATTCTGTCCTACATGTTTGTTTAAAGGACAGTGTCAACATTAGTAAGATCCTCACTTTTAAAGAATATGTTTGCTGTTTGCTAAGACAGGGAACTAGTGACACTATAATAGTGAACATTACATTTAAAATTCTCTTTTGTGTTTCTCTTTACTCATACTAGACAGAGAAATTAGCCTGATTATTTTCACTGGTTAATACAAGTTTATGAGGGATTTCACTTTCATGTTGTTGCATCCAGTATTATTTATAGGTTTCCGAAAAGGTACAAAACCCAGCTAAATTTTGCAAAATACTTTTCTTTTTTAAATGCAGTATTTGCTTTTATGAAAGGTTTGAACTGGAACACTTGAAAATAATGCTAAATCGCAAAAGGTGGAAATATTCAAAGTACAGTTCATTTTGTCTTCTTTATGTAGTGCTCAAACTGGACTTTTATTTGCAAAGATTATTAGATTTGTCAAAATAAGATAGCTTCATTTCTCAATGAAAAGATCCATTAACTTTAAATTCAGTTATTTTGTTCTGAAACAAGTGGTTTTTAATGTCAGAACTGTTGTGTGGTTCTAGGATGATATGTTGAAGAATCCTCTCAGCTGTGGGATATATTTCTCTAGATAATGTAATTATACCATCTTGTGGCATCAAATGATGAGCAAGGTCTCAAAATGACTGCTATGTTTGCTCAGCATAATTCCTAATATGGAGTTATTTGGTGGAATTGTAATTCATACAGAATTTTAGTTCCGGTTCATCTTTGTTCTTCAAACCCCTTCTTATTTTCTAGGTGACTGTAGATAGAAGAGTTCACCTGCTGTTTTCAGCTGTTCTTAAAATTCACATTCTCTTTTCTTCTTAGCTTTGTGTTTTTGCCTATGATCCCTTGCAGAAAACTAGCGCTTCATCTTGCTTCTAGCTATTAATACTGGTTCTGTGAACCTTTTAATGTCATCATCATTACCATAGGTTCTTTGCACATCACTTAAGCCTGGGCTGCCTTCAAGATTCACAGCAGCTTTTTCCAAGAATGCACACATCACTGGGTAATATGTACTTAGTGGTTTTTGAAATCTTATCAAGAGAGAAATTTGATTCAGCAGCAATTACTTTCCTTATTATTAGGGCACTAAATTCTGTTCTCTGTTTGCTTTTGGCCCATTGGTAGCAGTTACATTTTTATATTTTTAGCCCTCTGATTCATCCAAGTGAAAGAGAAGTCTCTCCTCTTTGATAGTCACTTAAAAGAGTTAGCAGGATTAGAATGTTTCTTCATGATTAGTGAATTTTCTATTCTACATCTCTCATGTGTGGAAATGGAGCATTAGTTGCATTGAGTTTTCTTCATTTAGTTTTGGAAACCCTCAGTTCTACATTTAACTTCCAATAAAACAGGTGGATTTCACTATTCTGTTGCAGCCTGTCTGGATATTTAACTGAATCCTGTGTATTTCAACTAAATTCCAAAGAATATGTGGAAAATGGAATAGATCTTGGCTGCTCTGGGCATCATCAGTATAAGTAGACTGAAGAGAATATGATGTGTAAGGGTTGAAGAGGTTAAGAATAGAAAGAAATCGGAAAAATCCTAAGTAGCTGACAAGCCCAAATAACCATGACAAAGCTGGGGCAGCAGTTCACACTAACTGCATCATTCATGCATTTTCCATCTACAGTATTTATCATTTAATATATTTTCAGCAGACTCCACACACAATTGCCTGTTACTTCCTGTTGAAAGCGTAGGGGCAAGCAATAGCATCTTCAATGTTATTGTGCAGTAACTGTGGCAATTACCCACTTTTTAATTATAACTGTTGTGACTTGTTTCACTGCACTATCTAATCCGTACTCACAATGTATTTTAACTCCTTAGTGTTCCCCTACCGTTAAATAGGAGTAATGACACGGTGACAAACATTAAATGGCCTCTTTGTTAAATCTGATAATTATTCCCTTTGAATCCTAATTGCTTTATTCCTAAGTAATGCTAAGCACCTGGATATTGATGATTTAAACGTCATTCTTGTTCACTCCATTAGTGCTTCCTAGTAGCTAATACCCATCTAACCTCCATTACAGAACCTGCATTTATTGTTTTCTGTGCGCTAGTAGACTGTTCCCGCTGTTGCTTCACTTTTACAATTCTGTGTGTATCACACACTTTTTATGCTCTTTTCTCTAGCCTGAAACTTACTTGCCTGAAAAAAATGACAATGGGTGTAATGTACAGCCTCTTACAGTTAGTTGCCTTTTCTACCCTGTGCCATCATTTAATTTTCTGACCAACTATACATCTCACAGAAGTTGCTTTTTAATAGACTGTTACCAGCCACTGCACTATATCTGGTACTTGAAACAGAGAAAAGATTTCTTCCATTAAGTTATGAGGCATACTTATTGTGTGTATGCACCCTCCAGACAGAACCAGTCCGTCCTTAGGTTGCTTTCTCTAATGAGGTGGAGGACGTCATGCCTGCATGCTTCAAGTAAACCGAGAACAGCAGCGTTCCTGTGTCAAAGTACTTTAGAGCTATTACACTTATTTCCCAGCAAATACTGCATTGACCTGATTGCCGTGGTAAAGAAAAGCTCCGTTCAAACTCTCAAAAATGAAAATGTAAGCTGTGTGGTGTCCCAGTAATGAATAGCATTGACCTGATTGCTTGTTCTGTTAGGTTTTTTGAATGGTCATTTCCTGTTGATATTTATTTATCTAAACATCTTTCTTTCCTTATTATTATTGCATTTTCCCCCAGCAATTTGGATGAAGATTCCTTTTTATTTGAGAGCTAATTACTTGTAGTGAGAACCATAATTACCAGGTTTCTTAGGTGAAGGATGTGTGGGTTATATCATCCCAGAGGCATGATAAAAATTAGTTAAAATGAACAACAAAGTAGAGATCTCTCAAAGTATCAATTAGAGGGAAGCACTCTCACTGTGCTTAATGCTTCTTCTCTAATAATCTACTACTGAGCCTACAGAAGAAAATGAACAAAAAAGGAGAGTACTATTTCTACAGGTATGAATCTGATCCTGCCAATGGAGCTGGGTTGAGTTCCACTGC